>NW_027601272.1:0-63990 GCF_053455715.1 Rhinoraja longicauda | reverse complement strand
TCCATTATCACTGCATCATGTCAGCACCAGGATCATTCCATTTTCACAACCAGAGTTTAAAACCACAAATAATTCATATCTTCTTTATGTATCTATCCACCCCCAGCAGGCTGCAGAGGCCAAGTCAGTGGATATTTTTAAGGCAGAGATAGATTCTTGATTTGTATAGGTGTCAGAGGTTATGGGGAAAAGGCAGGAGAATGGGGTTAGGAGGGAAAGACAGATCATTGAATGGCTTAGTAGACTTAATGGGCTAAATAGCCTAATTCCCTTCCTATCCCTTATGACCTTATCCTTTCAATCAATATCTTAAACACTGTGCAGAATACCGTGCCGCTGGTCACTGACTGCAGTGGGAGAGCACTCCTCGGTGTAGACATGGCAGCTGATAGTCCCGAGGACACTGGTCAGTGGGTCCAGTTACCTGGTCATGACTGTGTTTATTTGTCGTGTTGCTGCGTTGATGTGGTTGTAAAGATGCAGCGAGAATGTCACTGTTACCTTTCCCAGCGCCCATGATAATTAAATACTCTGTCTCATCACTTGACCTTGGATTCAGATTGAGAAGTCAAGGTTATCAAAGAAACACAAAATAGGTGCAGGAATCAGCCAGCATCGCCATTCAGACTAGGCTGGTACTCGCTGGAATTTAGAAAACTGAGGAGGGGATCTTATAGAAACATATAAAATTCTTAAGGGGTTGGAGAGGCTAGATGCGGGAAGATTGTTCCCGATGTTGGGGAAGTCCAGAACCAGTGGTCACAGCTTAAGGATAAGGGTGAAGTCTTTTAGGACCGAGATGAGAAAACATTTCTTCACACAGAGATTGGTGAATCTGTGGAATTCTCTGCTACAGAAGGTAGTTGAGGCCAGTTCATTCCGTTCGCCCCAAGAGCTAAATCGAACTCTCTCTGCAATGCATTTAGAGAGGTGGTGTTGGGGGACGGGAGACAACTGCGATGTCAACGTTTCCGGTTTTAAGACCAAGGGGACATTGGTGTGGAAGACAGAGCTGCGACCTCACATCTCCAGCGATCAGATCCAGTGCTGGCCGCTGCACGGAGGCTTATCCAACGATGGACTTTCTCCAGCTGCTTGGGTCCGTTCACACTTCCCAAAAAAAGCACAGGTTGGCAGATTAAATGACTTCTGTAACTTGGCCACAGTGAAGGTGGGTGGGAGGAGCACGTTGCAAACTGGAAAAACAAGCAACTGCAGATGCTGGTTTACCAAAGAAAGACACAAAGTGCTGGAGTAACTCAGCTGGTCATGCAGCATCTGTGGAGAACATGGATAGGTGATGTTTCACAGAGTGCTGGAGTAACTCAGCGGGTCAGGCAGCATCTGTGGATAACATGGATAGGTGACGTTTCACAGAGTGCTGGAGTAACTCAGCGGGTCAGGCAGAATCTGTGGAGAACATGGATAGGTGACGTTTCACAGAGTGCTGGAGTAACTCAGCGGGTCAGGCAGCATCTGTGGAGAACATGGATAGGTGACGTTTCACAGAGTGCTGGAGTAACTCAGCGGGTCAGGCAGCATCTGTGGAGAACATGGATAGGTGACGTTTCACAGAGTGCTGGAGTAACTCAGCGGGTCAGGCAGCATCTGTGGAGAACATGGATAGGTGACGTTTCACAGAGTGCTGGAGTAACTCAGCGGGTCAGGCAGCATCTCTGGAGAGAAGGAAAGGGTGACATTTCGGGTCAAGACCCTTCTTCAGACTGCTGCCTGACCTGCTGAGTTACTCCAGCATTTTGTGATACGTTCGATTTGTACCAGCATCTGCAGTTATTTTTCTAGAGGTTAGTTCAGTGTCCTACTGAACTAGAGGTTAGATCAGTGTTACTTGGAGAATTCAATGTACGTTTACACCGTTGGGTGTCAATTGCCCCAGCGGGAGGCAGAACGTTGTAAATTGCCCCCAGAAAGTGTGCGTGGGGGGAAGGGGGAACACATGCTGTCAATTGCCTCCACTGGAGGCAGGTGGGAGGGGGGAAATCGGGGAAACCAATGGGATGTGAGAACAACAGTTCACAGGGAAATAAATAGAGGTAGGGAGTTAATTAGATTGTTGGGAGCTGGCACATGCTGGGTGGGCTAAATGGGCTAAATGGTCTCCTTCATCATAAGGCAACATGAAAAGAATCGGAGATGCCGGTGATAGACACGAAATGTTGGAGTAACTCAGCGGGACAGGCAGTATCTCTGGAGAGAAGGAATGGGTGATGTTTTGGGCCGAGACCCTTCTACTGGTAGTTGACACCTACTGCACACACACAATGCATATATAAAACAGTGATTTAGCAAAGGGAGGATTTAGAGCTCACAGGGCAGAATATGGACAGGTTGAAGGAACCAGGAAGTAAACAATTGAGGAATAGCACCCTGCTTGGTGATAATAGAGCACCAATCAAAGCCGCCGTGTAAATCTGCAAGGTAACTGCGGATTAGATTCCAGTAAAGATTCTACGACACAAACCATCCAAAGCCCAGAGAGGCTGGAATCACAGGCCCAGATCACAGAGAGAACCATGGAGATGGTTTAGACACGGGCAACACAGGAGGGTCTTCATGGGACCCTCTCGGTAGGTCGAGCCCAGTGGGAGACGTGAATGTAGAGAGCGGGTGTGTCTGGTCACTGGAGGAGCCAGCGCTGCCCCACCTTGTGGGGGTCGTGTATGTGGGGTCTTGTGTGTGTGGGTCTTGTGTGTGGGGTCTTGTGTGTGGGGTCTTGTGTGTGGGGTCTTGTGTGTGGGGTCTTGTGTGTGGGGTATTGTGTGTGGGGTCTTGTGTGTGTGGGTCTCGCTGCCCCACCTTGTGTGGTGGGGAGACAGCAGCGGGGTGAATGTACCCCAGTGTCCCGCACCCGCAACCCCCCTCCCCACCCCTCAACCCCCTCCCCTCCCGCAGCCCGCGGTGCGGGAACAGCGCACTTTCATAATAATAATCATAACATTGCAGTGGCCTGGCGGAGGCCAGAGAAAAGGCAGGACGCCAGGCAGTTTTGTATATAGGTCTTTATTAGGCTGTGAGCTCCTGCTCACAGCGTAGTCCACCTAGGGATGAGCCACGCCGCCCAACGGGCTGGCTTTTAACCCCTTACGCCTGTCCGTCACGTGACGAGGGGACTGACCCAAGAACCGGAGGTACAAAACGGACAGGAGGGCGCACGAGGCGACCAGCCCGGGTGCGCACCATGACCGACGCAGGGACCGGCGACTGACCGACAGGTGGAGGGGTCGTAGCAGACACTGGCGGGGGTAACGTGGACGGGGGGCGACCGCGCGGGAGGGGCTGCGCAACCGGCACCGGCCGATCAATGTCCACGTGTGCCGGCATCAGCCGTGCGACCGAAACAGTCTCGCTGCGACCCCCCATGTCCAGAACGAATGTGGCCGAGCCGTGTTGCAGGACCCGGAAGGGGCCCTCGTAGGGCCGTTGGAGAGGTGATCGGTGCGCGTCCCTGCGCAGGAACACAAACTGGCAGTCCTCCAGAGCAGCAGGGACGTGCGAATGGAAGGTCCCATGACGTGACGTGGGCACAGGTGCCAGCCTTCCCACCGTCTGCCGAAGACGTTGCAGGGCGTCCGAAAGCTGCTCCACTCGACCCTGCTCCGGTGGGATGAACTCCCCGGGAACCGTCAAGGGGGCCCCGTACACCAACTCGGCGGAGGAGGAGGCCAAGTCCTCTTTGGGTGCGGTGCGGATCCCCAGCAAAACCCACGGCAGGGTGTCCACCCAGTCTGGGTCCGTGAGCCGAGCCTTCAGGGCAGCCTTTAGCTGGCGGTGAAAGAGTTCCACCAAGCGTTCGACTGTGGATGGTACGCTGTAGTGTGGTGTAGGCGGACACCCAAGAGGCGTGCCATGGCCGACCACAGTTCTGAAGTGAACTGCGGCCCCCGGTCGGATGTAATGTCCAGTGGCACCCCGAACCGGGCGATCCAGTGCGCCGCCAAGGCCCGAGCGCAGGTGGCCGTCGAGGTGTCCGCCAGCGGAATGGCCTCCGGCCACCGCGTGAAGCGATCAACCACGGTGAAGAGGTGGCTCATGTCCCGGGACGGCGGCAGCGGCCCCGCGATGTCCACATGAATGTGGTCGAACCGCTGCCTAGGGACACCAAACTCCTGCAGCAGCGCACGCACGTGTCGCTGGATTTTTGCAGTTTGGCACGGGATGCAGGTGCGCGCCCAGTGTGCGACCTGCTTACGCAGCCCGTGCCACATGAAGCGGGAGACTACGAGGGCCACCGTCGCCCGAATGGAGGGGTGAGACAGCCCGTGGAGCACCTCGAATACCCTGCGCCGCCAAACGACAGGGACGATGGGCCGCGTCAGGCCAGTGGAGGTGTCACACAACAGCGTTGTGTCCCCGGGGCCACAGACAATGTCCTCCAGCTGCAGGCCGGTCACGGCTGTACGATAGGCGGCCATCTCCTCGTCTCCCAGCTGCGCGGCTGCTAGGGCGGAATAGTCGATCCCCCGGCCATTTGTAGGACGGCGTGGACCGCGGGTCTAGACAGGGCGTCGGCCACCCGGTTGTTTTTGCCCTCCAGGAAACGAATTGAGGTGGTGTACTCAGACACGTACGCCAATTGCCTTTGTTGCCACGCAGACCACGGATCCAAAACTTTGGCGAACGCAAAGGTGAGCGGCTTGTGGTCTGTAAATGCGGTGAAGTGTCTCCCCTCCAGGACGTACCGAAAGTGGCGTACGGCGAGGTAGAGGGCGAGGAGCTCCCGGTCGAACGCGCTGTAACGCCGTTGGGCCCCGCTGAGGTGCCTGCTAAAGAAGGCGAGTGGCCGCCAACACCCGTCGATGTGCTGCTCCAGCACCGCACCGACAACCACCTCAGAAGCGTCTATGGTCAGGGAGGTTGGGGCATCCTCCTTGGGATGGACGAGCATCGTGGCCCTGGCCAGGGCCTCCTTAGCGTGCTCGAATGCCGCTCCTGCTTCGTCGTCCCCCTCGACCTCCTTGCGACGACCAGCCATGAGGTGGAAGAGTGGGCGCATAGTTCCGACTACCGCCGGCAGGAAGCGGTGATAGAAGGAAATCATCCCGGCGAATTCCTGCAGGCCCTTGACAGTGGTCGGTCGGGGGAAACGGCGGACAGCGTCGACCCTGTCCGGAAGCGGTACCACCCCTTGTGGGGCCACCCGATGGCCGAGGAAATCGATGGCCGTCACCCCAAAACGGCACTTGGACGTGTTAATGGACAAACCGTACTCGCCGAGGCGTTGACACAGCTGGCGGAGGTGGGTGCAGTGCTCCTGCCTCGAGCGGCTGGCCACGAGTACGTCGTCCATGTAAACAAACACAAAGTCTAGGCCACGGCACACACAGTCCATAAGCCGTTGGAAGGCCTGTGCGGCGTTCTTCAAACCGAACGGCATCCGTAAAAACCCGAATAGGCCAAACGGAGTAATGAAGGCAGTCTTGGGGATGTCGTCGGGGTGGACCGGGATTTGATTATACCCGCGCACAAGGTCCACCTTGGAGAACACGGATGCTCCAGCCAGGTGAGCATTAAAGTCCTGGATGTGCGGGACCGGGTACCTGTCGGCAACGGTCACGTCATTCAAGCGCCGATAGTCCCCGCATCGTCGTCCGGCTTAGGGACCATGTGGAGTGGTGACGCTCACGGGCTATCGGAGGGGCGCACGATGCCCATTGACTCCATCCGACGAAACTCCTCTCGAGCTGACGGAGCTTGTCTGGAGCGAGACGCCGCGCTCGGGCGTGCACGGATGGCCCGGTGGTGAGGATCTGATGCTGCACCCCGTGCTTGGGAGCGGAGGAGCGGAAGTGGGAAATCCGGGAAATCCGCCAGGATGCGCGCCTACGTCGCATCCACGGACGACAGGGGTCCGACGTTGGGGGAGACCGGCTTCAGCGTGCTGGAGTGCACCAGGCGCTGCCGCCTGACATCCACGAGCATGGCATGCGCCCGCAGGAAGTCGGCGCCCAGCAGCGGCTGGGAAACATCGGCGATGATGAACCCCACGTGAACCAGCTGTCGCCGAAGTTAAGGGCGAGCTTGCGGACCCCGTAAGTGTTGATGGGGCTACCGTTCGCCGCAGTGAGGAGGGGGCCGCGTTTGCCCGTATGGATATCGGCGGTGGAAGGAGGTAGGACGATCACCTCTGCTCCAGTGTCCACGAGGAACCGACCCCCGGTGCGGCGATCCTGAGCGAACACGCGATGGATCTGGCCGGCCGCCGAAGGAATCACCGACGGCCGGCCCTTGCGTTTCCCGGAAAGGCACAAGGTAGGCGACATTGTTTAGCATTTGGTCCCCAGCGTCGGTGATAATAGCACCAGCCCCCTCTGCTGGTGTCCGGCGGTGGTGCATACTGGGATGCCCACCAGCGACCTCCGGTGGCCTCCAGCGGTATTGGAGGTGCTGCTTGGGCCGACCACCAGCGACCTCTGGTGGCGTCTGGCTGAACTGCCGGCGGGCCGTGCGAAAAGGACGTGCCTACACCGGAGTGCCCGATGGCGGCCGGATTTCGCCGCGGAGGTCGCCCTGAAACGGGGTAGACGGCGGCCCCGGCTTGCTGTGCGCCTCCCGACGCCGCGGAAAGGACGGCCAGCGCTTCCAGGTCCTTCCGACGGGACATCCAGATCTGGTCAGCGCGCTCGCCCAGCCCCTGCGTGTCGGTGAAAGGGTCCCCTGCGAGCTGCGAGCGGAGGTCGACTGGGAGCTGCCGAAGGTAGGCTTGTTTAAATAGGAAACAGGGCGGGTGGTCGCCCATAAGGGCGAGCATGTCCTCCAGAAGGGCCGACGGCCGTCGGTCCCCGAGGCCCCCCTTGCTCATAATTCGAGTTGCCCGCTCGGCCTCGCTGAGGCCGAACCTCCTGATAAGGAGGTCTTTGAGGCCCGCATATTTGCGGGGAGGGCGGTCAGGTAGGGTTTTATTCGCTTAGCTGTCTCCTGGTCCAGGGCGCCGACGACGTAGAAATATTTGGTCTCGTCCACGGTCACGCCTCGCACAGGAAACTGTGCCTCTGCCTGCTAGAACCAGACCTCAGGCTCTTCGGTCCACAGGGTCGGGAGTTTGAGGGAGACGGCATCGAGGTCGGCAGGACCGGGTTGTGCATTACTGCGATACATCACGACGCGTGATGAATGTCGAGGTCACCAGTGTAGTGGCCTGGCGGAGGCCAGAGGAAAGGCAGGACGCCAGGCAGTTTTGTATATAGGTCTTTTTTCGGCTGTGAGCTCCTGCTCACAGCGTAATCCACCTAGGGATGAGCCACGCCTCCCAACCGGCTGGCTTTTAACCCCTAATGCCTGTCCGTCGCGTGACGAGGGGGCTGACCAAGGAGTGTACTGATCCCCAGGGACCGCCACAACATATTCCTTTATTCGTCCCACACCGGTGAAATGTACTTTCGCCAGATGTCAGCGGAAGGGCGGAGAGCTGGTCATCTCCACACCCGCCCGGAGCCACAACCCATTCACCCCCGGCAACTCAACCCCCTTGTACCCACACCCACCCTCACACCCCCCCACCCCTCCTCTCACCCCCCCCCACCCCCTTGAACCCACACCCAACACCCTCCTACCCTACACCCACCCCTCACCCCCTCCCCCCACCCACCCTTGTACCCACACCCCAACACAACACCCCTCCCCACCCCACACCCCAACATCACCCACCCTCAAACCCCCACCCCTCACCCCCCACCCCCTCCCCTCACCCCCCCCCTGTATCCACACCCCAACACCCCTCACCCCACCCCCTCCCCTCACCCTCCCACTGTACCCAAACCCCAACACCCCTCACCCCCACCCCCTCCCCTCACCCCCCCCGTACCCACACCCCAACACCCCTCACCCCCCACCCACCCAGTTGTACCCACACCCCAACATCACCCACCCTCACCTCCTTGCACCCACCTGGTGACAGACACAGGACGGTGAGGATAATCAGGGCAGCCATTTCCGCTCCGGGAACCCAGGACACTCACACCCGCTCTGATGCTGATCCCGGCACCAGCGCTGATCCTGATACAGACGTTGACACTGACAGACCCGATCCGCGCCGCTGTAAATAAGCGCTGGCGGCCGCCGGGCTCCGCCTATGAGCGCAAGGACGCGCCCTCCCGGGTTATGTCATCCCAGCCCAGCCGCAGCGTCACATCTTCCCCATCCCAGCCCAGACCAGACTACGCCAGACCAGACTAGACCACCCCAGACCAGACCACCCCAGTCCAGAACAGACCACCCCAGACCAGACCAGCCCATCCCAGACTAGACCAGACCAGCCCACCTCAGCCCAGCCCAGACCAGACTACGCCAGACCAGACTAGACCACCCCAGACCACCCCAGCCCAGTCCAGAACAGACCACCCCAGACCAGACCAGCCCATCCCAGACTGGACCAGACCAGCCCACCCCAATCCAGAACAGACCACCCCAGACCAGACTAGCCTATCCCATCCCAGACCAGCCCATCCCAGACCAGCCCATCCCAGACCAGCCCAGACCAGCGCACCCCAGCCCATCCCAGCCCGCCCAGCCCACCCCAGCCCACCCCAGCCCATCCCAACCCGCCCCAGCCCAGACTAGCCCATCCCAGCCCAGCCCATCCCAGATTAGACCAGACCATCCCAGACTAGACCAGACCAGACCAGACCAGCCCATCCCAGCCCGCCCCAGCCCAGACTAGTCCAGACTAGACCAGACCACCCCAGACTAGCCCACCCGAGACTAGACCAGCCCATCCCAACCCGCCCCAGTCCAGACTAGAACATCCCATCCCAGACCAGCCCATCCCAGACTAGACCAGACCACCCCAGACCAGCCCAACCCACCCCACCCCACCCCACCCCCACCCCATCCCCACCCCAGCACCATGCTCAGCGCCACATCTTCACCCTCCAGCCCAGGAAACATTTAAAAATTCACATTTGCAACTTGTTCTCTCTGAATTTCCCAGGAATATTTCAGTAAATGCAACAACTCTGGGGACACGAGATGCTGGAATCTTGACCAGCCACAGAAGTGCTGGAGGAACTCAGCGGGTCAGGCAGCATCTGTGGAATGAAATGGAAACGCAATGCAGTCTGTCATTGCCACCACAGATGCTGCCTGTCCCGCCGAGTTACTCCAGCATTTTGTGTCTGAATAAAAATATGTCTGGTTCTTTGGTCAGTCACTTTCGGTCTTTATCCTTTGATCTTGACTATTCTGTCAACAGAAACAGATACATTCCATGGAGAATTAGGGAACTGCAGATGCTGGTTTATCAAAAGAAAAGACACAAAGTAGTGGGGTAACTTAGCGGATCAGGCAGCATCTCAGGAGAGAAGGAATGGGTGATGTTTCGGGTCAAGACCCTTCTTCAGATCAGAGATTCCGCTGAGTTACTCCAGCATTTTGTGTCTATCTTCGGTGCAGTTCCTTCCTACATGTGGATAGGTGACGTTTCCAGTCTTGTGTCTTGTTTGTTCCATAGACTTTGATTTCATGACTTTGAATCCCTCCGTCAGATCTCGTGGTGTGGATGTGTTCTGTGGCCCCACTAAAGCCTGTTTATCTCTCCCAAACTGCAGCCCATTGTGTCTACTCCGCCATTCATTCATGGCTGATCATGGCTGATCTATCTTTTCCTCTCAACCCCAGTCTCCTGCCTTCTCCCTGTAACCTTTGATGCCCTTACTAATCAAGTACCTATCAATCTCTGTTTTCAAAATACCCAAAGACTTGGCCTCCACCGCTGTCTGTGGCAATGAATTCCATAGATTCACCAGATTCGGAGACACTGATGGAAACATCCTCCACACATCTACTCTCTCTGGGCCTTTCAGTGGTGAATGTTGGCCACTCTGGAGAGGTGAGAAGACTACACCCCAGGAATGAGTCAATGGAGGAAGAAGGACCATCTTGCTTTCTGGGTTGTATTCTTTCTGCCATTGGTGCTGGCCACTTGGAAAACAAAAGGCTGAGTCTATAAATATCGATATCTTGTCTCTCTTGCAGTTAGTTATTATTCCTTTAAATACACGTCTACTACCCAGAGAGCAAACCTCAGATCACTCTGTGCTCCACTCAATTCTGACCCTGTCTGGTTTGGAGTTGCCAATGGTGTTTGCCATGTCAGTGAGGAATAATATGTCACCCATTCCATACGTTTGTTTTTATTCCAACTGTTCTGGGACCGCAAAAGGACACAAAGTGCTTGAGGAATTCAGCGGGTTAAGCAGCTTCTCCTTTGTCACATGGATAGGTGACGCTTTGTGGCGAGACTGCTCCTCAGTCTCGACCTGAAACATCACCTATCCATGTTCTCCAGAGATGCTGCCTGACCCATCAAGTTACTCCAGCACATGGTGTCCTTTTGTGTATTAACCAGCGTCTTGGTTTCTATGTTCTGGGACCTCACCAATTTGGATTCTGGCCTCCACTGGGGTATTTGAACCCAATAATAATCCTGCCCTTTAAAGCTGAAAAGAATGTTTGCAGTCAGTGTGTCCACAACGTGGCTGCAGTCTGTGTACTGTTGGGCCTGCTTCAACCTGCATGTATATTAAGTAATGCACAAGACAACGCATTGTCATCCAAGACTGCCAGTGACCAAAACACACACATATACCTCATTGGGGTCCCTCGGACTACCTTTGATTTGACTTTACTGGCTTTACGTTGCATTAATAAGTTATTCTCTTATCATGTATCTGTGCACTGTAAATGGCTCAATTGTAATCATGTATTGTCTTTCCACTGACTGGTTAGCGCGCAACAAAAGCTTTTCACCGTACCTCGGTGCACGTGACAATAAACTAAAACTAAAACTAAAAAACTAAAACGAAAATTTTAACAAATACTTTATATGTTGCAACAGTGTGCTCTGCTCGTTTGACTTCAAAACAGCTATAAATATATTTAACATTACTAACTGGAGATGAATTACTTTGTAAGGATTAAAAATGTTTAAAAACACATTGTATAGAGGTTATGCAAATGCATTAAATTGGCACAGTATTCCTATTAAGTCTGAAAAAGGGTCTCGAACTGAAACGTCACCCATTCCTTCTCTCCAGAGATGCTGCCTGTCCCGCTGAGTTACTCCAACATTTTGTGTCTATTTCCTATTTAGTAACTTTTCCTCTTTACCTTGTTGGTCAAAATTGTCCCAAATGTAATATTCAACAGATCCAAAGGAAAAGCAACTGAGGAAAAAAACTAAATAATGTAGTAAGAATCAAAATATTTTAATCAGCCTTTTTAATTTGTATTTATCTTGTGATTATCTTGTGCAGTGATTGGTTGATTGCCAACTGGTTACCAGCTCATTGTCTCAATCACCATTCCATGTGGCTGAAATCCAACAGCGATGAAGCAGAGAGACCAGGAAACGACACCTTGTCAAAATACTGGAAAATAAAGGGGCAGTAAATCAGGAGGCAATTTTACCACAAAATATCTCTTCCCTTTCTGGTGTGTGTAAGTCAAACTGGCAATTCACTATTGCCTGACTTTGTGGAACATTTACGATGTATAAGATGTGAAAACCAGTTTAAAAAAAAGCCATGGAGCCCTATGCACTTTGCAACATCGGGTATGTGGTCTTGGTCTCATGTCCCTGCAAGTCCGCAGCCAGGCGCTGTTTAAATGTGCTGAGGGGGCCTCTGCCTTCAGCATCCTTTGAGGAAATGAGTTGGGATACAGAGTTAGAGCAAGGTGGAGGGACAGGAACCGTGAAACACAAAAGGGAATCTAAGTCTGTCTAGCGGACAAAGCAGGCAAATACTTGACCGAGCGCATACATCTATTTTAATGCAAAAAGTCGGACAAGTAAGCTCTTCTTGGAATATGTGGCTTGTATAGAAGGACAAACAATCTGAACTTGTATTTGGTGAACTTTAGAAGAACCATTGGCGATTTTATTGAAACATATGAGATCCTGAGGGGCGTTGATGGTGTTGGACACGGTGAGAGTGTTTACTCTTGTGGAAAAATCTGAATCAGTTTTAAAATAATTTTGAGCCCATTTGCGGCAGAGATAAGAGAAATTATTTTATTTCACAGTTGCCTGAAAGGGGTATCACAGCTGAGAGGGTGATGAAAAAGGCTTTTGGCACGCTGGCCTTCATGAGTAAAGGCTTTCAGTATAGAAGCTGGGACATTATGTTGCAGTGTGCAAGCCATTAGCTAGGCCCATCTTGGAGGATTAGTTTGTTTTGGTCAACCTTCTATTGGAAAGATGTTATTAAGCTCAAAAGAAAGCAGAAAATATTTAGGAGAATGTAGCCAGGACACGTAAATAGTCCTCTCACAGATGAAATCTTCATCACCCAACCTAAACTTCATCTACATTTTTCCTGCAGCAGTAAAACTATACACTATATTTAGATTTTTTCCTCTTTTGCACTACCTTGATGTACGTATGTACTTATGTAGGATATGATCTGCCTCTTTCAGGAATGCAAAACAAAGTTTTCACTGTCTCTCGGTACACATGACAATATTAAAGTTGATATTTAAAAAGTATCCAGACAGGCAGATGAATTGCCAAGGTGTACTTGGCTGTGGGTAACACACTGCCTGAAACTGTATTGGAGACAACATTGGAGACAACATTGGAGACAGTATTGGAGACAACATTGGAGACAACATTGGAGACAACATTGGAGACAACATTAGAGACAGTATTGGTGATGCACAGTAGTGTCTTCACTATACATTGACTGTTCACCCTGACCAGGCTCCCAAACCACATCCTGTTTTCATTATACCTTATTATAATTCACTTTTCCACAACTAATCTCAATGATCTTATAATCAATGATACGTTATTGTCACACGTATGTACAGTGACATTCTTTGTTTTTGCATACAATATACAAAGTATCTGGCGGCGACTAAGTTTCACCAAAGTCATTAGTGTCCCGATGGGCCCTCGTTGTTCTCTGCGGCTCCACTCCCCCCTCTCTTTGTTCTCCCCCCCCTGTCTGCCCTCTCTCTGCACCTTGTCCTCGGCCTCGTGTTACTTTGTGAAGCACATGTAAACGATTATCATTAATTCCATAATATAATTTAAAGTAATTATGATGATAGTCGCTGAATTATCAATTGTTATCTATTGCTGGGATTTCAACGTGATCACATTGAAAGGACACGTTAAACACATAAGAAACAGCACCTGCGCACACACACATCCTCAGTAAATGTTGGAGGGGATAAGCCAGTTGTATCCACTGTTTCAACCTCATGTATACTCGTGTCTGAGCTGCAAAGGCAGTGGCTGATGCAGGAATTTAGAAATTATTTAACAGGGAAATGCGGAAAAGAGAACGATAATGAACCAGGGAAAGGGATGGTAATGGGATTGGTTTAGAAGGTTCTAGTTGAAGAACTATCCCAGATGCAATGGAGAAAATGACATCGAACATTTGCCGTTTTGATGGGATTATCTGAGGAGGTCAGGGTTATGTCAATGGGGTGCAGTATTTGAGTTGGCAGACTCAGACACTGTGACACCCTGCACACTCTGCAGTTTAAGCTCCACTGATCCCATGATGTCATCTGAGATTTGTTTTGAAGTCAAATCGACATTTTATTTAAGTAACTGCATAACATTCATGTCCAGATGTGGAGGATTGTTACCTTTCAGGAATATATACAAGAACAGTTTAAATACCAATCCAGATCACATGGACACAGTACTTACCCAGTGACGTCACACAACACTGTATATAGAAATGTACAATACACAAACAGGCCCTTCAGCCCTCAATGTCCGTACTGAACATGATGCCACGTTGAATTAACATGCAGTGTCTGTCTTTTGACCTCATGGACCTCTTGCCCAGAGTCACCCTGATCTGCAGGCTTGGCTCCAAGTAGTGTGGTGTTACTGGCACCAGGCAGTGTTGAATTCATTACCCTAGATATGATTATGGATAGATATGATAATTTGGCCATGGAGGCTTGGTTATTGAGTTCAATAAAAATGGACATTTGTGGATATTAAGGGAATCCAGGAGCATGGAGATGGTCCAGGAAAATTGTGTGAGATAGATCACCCCTGATCTTAACGAATGGTAGAACATCGAACATAGAACAACATAGCAGAGGAAAAGGCCCTTCAATCCACAATGCATGTGCCAAACATGATGCAGTTAAACAAATCTCCGATGAACAAAATACTTGAAGGTCTGGGTGGTCACTTCCTGCTCCTCTCTCTTCTGTTTTACATTCTCACGTTGAGGGGGGGAGGTGGGTCGCTGATGGTAGCTTGCAGGACTGAAGAAGGTCCCAGCCCTTATGGCATGACTTCTCCATGTGCAAGTATTAACTATGAATCACACGTGAAGAGTAGGAGATACATGCCCCATGGTCGATACATGCCGGTCACTGGTCCATGGTCATGCCGGTCACTGTAACTGGGGGAACAGGTGCCCATCTCCTCACAATCACAACTGGTGCAGAAATTAAAACAGAAAATCCCAAGAAAAGTCTTTGCTGAAACAACAACCTGATTTTTTTTTCATTTTTTTTCCACATGATACATCACATCAAAACCACAATCAGAGGTTACAAAACATCAAGTAATCATTATAATACAACGTTGCCTTCATTATTTACAATGCTCTCAACTCCCCGCGGTGACCAGCGTTCATGGAAGGCCTCCAGAGTCCCCGTGGACACCGCGTGTTCTCTCTCTAGGGACACGCGCGCACGGACGAAGGCCCGGAAGAGGGGGAGGCAGCCCACTCTGGCAAGACCATCGACCGCCCGCTGCCTGGACCCACGAATGGCCATCTTGGCCAGGCCCAAGAGCAAACCGACAGGGAAATCCCACCCTCCTGACCGGCCCTCCCCACTCCCAGCCCCGAGCCCAAACACCAGGATCGTAGGACTGAAATGCAGCCAAAAATTGAGGAGCAACCCCTTTACATACTCATACAGGGGCAGCAACCTCACACACTCCATGTTCATGTGGAACACGGAGTCTTCCTCGCCGCAGAAAATACAGGCGGCCGGCGAGTCCGTGAACCGGCTCAAAAAATTATTACATACAACGGCTCTGTGCAACACTCTCCACCCCAGGTCCCCGATGTAAAGGGGGAGGACTCCCTTGTAGAGAGTCCTCCACTGGGGACCACCCCCGCCATCATATGGCAACACGGATCGCCAAGGCGTATCCGGACGGAAGACGAAGGCGAGGAGGTGCAGAGTGTGCAGGAGCATCCTGTACAGTAAACGTCTGCCTGCATCACGGAACATCTGGGCATCTGGGAGAGGCGGCTCAAGTTGTGTGGGGCCGGCTCCCGGGAAATATTCCGGAGCCTGGGCCCGATGAGCAGTTCCGGCGGAGCGGGGGTAAGCACGGGCGGAATCACTCCAAGCACACGCCGCTCCCCAACACCCACCGCGATAGCGTGAGGACCGGTCCTCCCCACAGCCACAACACCCCCCTCCCCCTGAGGAGCAACGCGCTGACTGAAGATGACCAAATTCCTCACTCTCAACACATCGCGGTAAAAGCTTGGCATGTCCCGCGTGGGGTGTCGACTAATGCCCGCCACCGGGAGCCGCCAAACCCCCCTTAGGCACTGGCCCTGGCGGAAAAAATACGTGGCCAGAGCGTGCCACCTGGGAGGGTGCTCCGCGTACACGTACCTCCGCAGACTCCTGAGACGGAGAGCCGCCACCTGGGTACACACGCATACCAAGGACTGGCCAGCCTCCTCTAGCGGGAGACTCAGGACTGCTGCTGAGACCCAGTGTTTCCTCCCTCCCCAAAAGAAATCCACTAACCTCTTCTGTACAGCATTTACAAAGGTAGAGGGCGGGACAAGAGTGGCCAACCGGTACCATAACATTGAGGCCACCAGCTGGTTTATGACCAGCACCCTACCCTGGAAAGAAATAACCCTAAGCAAGCCTGACCAGCGACCCAGCCGGGCGACGACTTCCGTCTCTAGCTCCTGCCAGTTCGCCGGCCAAGCATCTTCAGTGGGACTCAGGTAGATCCCCAGGTAGAGGAGGTGCGTGGTGCTCCACGCATAATCTTTCATCTCCTCTGGGAGGGAGTCCACCTGCAACCGCACTAAAAGTCCGGAGCACTTACTCCAGTTGATCCTAGCGGACGAAGCAGCTGAGAACACCTGCTGGCATTCGCGCATCCTCCGCAGGTCAACAGGATCAGTGAACGTAAGAACTTCGTCCTGGTAGAACCAGGCCTGCCAACCGCCTCCTAAGAAGACACAGGAATGGCTCCACACAGACCGAGTACAACTGCCCAGACATGGGGCACCCCTGGCGTGCCCCCTTCCCAAAGCGAATGGGAGCCAAAAATGCACCGTTAATCTTCACGAGACACTCTACTGCGGTGTACAAAAGCCGGACCCGGGCCACAAAATGAGGTCCAAAACCGAACGCTTGCAGTGTCCCGAAGAGGTAATCACGGTCCACGCTGTGAAAAGCCTTCTCCTGATCCAGGGATAGAAAAGCAGCTGAGTGACCAGTCCCTTGGGACAGATGGATCAGGTCCCTAACCAAATGGATGTTATCTTGCCCGTGCAAAAACTTTATACTCTGTACAGAGGAGAGAGACCGGGCGCCAGTTCTTCAACAGACGGAGTTCGCCCTTCTTGGGTAGCAGGACAACGACTGCCCTGCGCCACGAGAGGGGCATTTCCCCGGTCGCCAGGCTCTCCCCCAGAACTTTCATGTAGTCACCCCCCTGGACATCCCAGAAGGCTCTAACAAACTCAACCGTCAGCCCATCCAGCCCAGGAGACTTACCCCTTCTGAGCTGGTGCAGGGCACCAGTCACCTCCTCCAAAGATAAGGGGTCATCAAGCTGTTCAAACACCCCTCTATCTATAGTCGGTAGCCCCTCCCACAGAACCCGCTGAGCCTCCCCGCTGACACCATCCGCGGAGAACAGCGTTCCATAAAAGGACCGAACTAACGCACTTATCCACTCTGGGTCTGTGACCGAGGAGCCATCGTCCGCGAGCAGCTCTACGAGCTGTTTGCGGTCTCCTCGCCCTTTCTCAAGAGAGAGAAAGAAAGGTGAAGCCCGGTCCAAATCGTGCAGCATTTGGACTCGCGACCTCACGTAAGCACCTCGGGACTGCTCAAGCTGCTGGTCCCTCATCGCTTCCTTCCTCTCCTGAAACTCTCCCCACTCACAGGAGTCCTCACCGACCCGGCCCAAGCGAGACTCTGCGTCGAGTAACTCCTTCTAGAGTCGCTCGACCGCCGCGTCCCGCCTTCTGGTCGACCCTCCCGTGTAGTCCTGACAGAAAAGACGGATGTAAGCTTTCCCCACATCCCACCACTGCTTAAGGGAAGGGAAGCCCCTCTGCCTCTCTCTCCACTTCACCCAGAACCGCCTGAAAGACTCCCGGAATCTGCGATCCTTCAGCAGCTGGTTATTAAAGTGCCAGTACGAGGACGCAGACCGTGTGCGCGCTGGGATAAAGTCTACTCGCACCAGGCAGTGGTCCGAACACGGCACCGTCCGCATAGAGGCCGCCGTGACCCGGAAGACATACGCTCTGGAGATGTACACACGGTCGATACGGGAACCACCGCCCTCAGACCTCCGCGAAAACGCGTTGGAATCAGGGTGGAGATTCCGCCACGCATCAACCAGCTCGAAAGATTCAATCACACTTCTCAACTTCTTCGCCACTGCAGGGGCACACTGAATACCAGAGCGATCTCGTGCCTCAAGGGTACAATTGAAATCCCCCCCAAGGAAGACACACTCTCCGCAATCAATGGTGCTCAGCACAGCAGTCACATCCTGAAGTAACCGCGCCTGCATCGTGCCGGTGCTGGGGGCATACATGTTAATGAAATGTAACGGCACGCCATCCAGGATCACGGCCAGTTAGAGCAAACGGCCTGGCACAACTTCCTGCACCTTCACAATCTCTGGCTGGAAAGTCGGGGCCAACAGGAAAGCCACCCCACTTGACTTTGTACTGAGGTGGCTCATGTCGACCCCCCCTCCCACTCCAGGCCCCAGGTGGGCTCGTCACTAACAACAGTGTGCGTCTCTTGCAGAAAGCTCACTGCATACTTCCCCTCTCTGAGGACCGATAGATGGTGAAATCTACGAATGTCCCCCCTTCCGCCGTGTATATTTAGGCTAGCTACTGTGAACTTGAAGGCACACTAGGCTTATTCCTCACGCTCCTTGTGGGAGTGACGCTCCTCTCTTTTAGGAGCTTCAAAAACTCCCCGAATTGGCGCTTATCACAAGCACCTAGAACATTATCCTTACTGTTAAGGATAGCACTAAGTGTCCCGATAGTTCCCCCCAGGTCTGGCCACCGTTCGGCAGCTAGCCGGACTTTGCTCTTACTGCGCTGATATTCATTCAAAAACTCTCGAATCTCAAAGATGCCGGCCGCTCGAGCCACAGCACTGGAGTCCTGGCATTCTGCCAACCCACTGACACCTGAAGCAATATCTTCCCCCTCCCTGCACTCAAGGTCATGGCCCAGATTTGGTACACTGCCGCTGGCTGCCAGCTCGCTCTCTTCACTGTGTAAGCTGGCTCCAACACCCTCCCCCCCCTCCGGCATGATCCCACCCCCGGGATCAATGTCGAGGGAGAGTCCTGACGCCTCTGACAGCAATGAGCCGGCCAGTGAATGGCCAGGCTCCTGCACACTCTCCCCGCCCCCTACAACTGGGCCTGGCGAAGAACAAAAACAGGGCGCCCCTTGGGCCCGCGGTCCTCCCTCACCCCCGGAATTCGACTGAGGGACACGACCCACAACCGCCCCATCCCCTCCGCATCCAGGGAACCCACTCCCCAGCATCACCCAGAGAGTCTCCAGCCTCCACCACCAGGGGAGTACCCTCACTGGGGCCCTCTGGAGGATCCGGTGTTTCTGGAGTCTCCCCTACTTCCTCAGTCATTCTCGTAGCTCTAATGAGGAGCACAGGCTGGGAAACCACACCTACAGCCGAGAATCCCCCTTCGGGTTGTCCCTGCTCGTCCTCCATCCCAGGGGCACATTCCCAGGGCAGCCAACCCCAACAACTGGTGAGATATCACCCTCAGAAGGCCCCTGGGACGAAGGGGCAACCTCCGGCCCAGAGGACACTAGTCGTGGGTCATCATCCTCGACCGGAATGGAGGTTCTTGAGGTAGCCTGCCCCCTGGCTTTAGGCCCAGGGCCATCCTCTTTCTCAAGAGTCCCACGCCTTCTCATTAACCCAACGATGAGCGGTGGTATGGTGACCTCCATAAAGGAGGAGTCCTCCACCTCAACACTGCCAGCTTCTTCTCTATCATCCCTTTGTTTGGCCACTGCAGCTCCCATCTGGAACTCCCCCGCCCCCTTCCGAACCTCCTCAGCTCCTTCCTGAGCCCCGCCAGGTGCCCGCTGGACCTCTCCGGGCCCAACATGCACCTTTTGGGTGGGCTCAGGTGAGGGCGTGGGCCCATCCGTTTGCGATTGTCTCGCTTTAAGATTGATCGTCTTCCTCCTGGCCTTCCTCTCCATCTGCACCTGCCATCTCCCCCCCTCCTCCTCGCCCTCCCCATCATCCTCGCCCTCCCCTTCCCACTGCACCTCGCCGTCAAGCTCCGCCGCAGGTGCAGGATGTGGGGGACGGGGGGCAATACTGCCCCGGGTCACCGAGGGGGAACCGGCAGCCCCGGGTGGGCCAGCAGTGTCTCCCCGGGTCACCGAGGTGGAACCGGCAGCCCCGGGTGGGCCAGCAGTGTTTTCCTGGGCTGCAGCGTTGGGATTTCTCGCAGCACCCCGGTCATTGGGACAATCCCTGCGGAAGTGCCCAAACTCTTTATACGCATGACACCGTGCTTCCCCCCCAACTCCAATACACGCGGAATTGGAGCCCCGCATTCTTGACGACAAAGCTTCCCTCCGCGCACATCCCCAATCCTACTTCCATGAACACCCGCCTCTTAAAAGTATAGTTCCTTTGGAGACGAGTGCAGCTGCGCCAGGACTGCTTAAGCCTAGTCAGCCTGGACCGCACCTCCCCAATCTGTGCCAGGTGTGGGCGAAGGAGCGCATCCCGGATGAAAGTGGGAACGTTGCGCAGGAGAACCGGTCGCACGGTGGACACACATGGTTCCACCGGTACAGAGTCCCCCCCACTATATGCCCATTCTCCAAAGCTAGGGCCACGTCCTGCTGATCCTTTAGGATGAACTGACATTTACCCCATCCAACCTCAGCAGAGGCAATCTCGTCCTTCTGGAAGAGATCAAACAGACTCTCCGCTAATTACTCCTTGGACCACCGGTCCCCGGTTTGGACCGTGATCCCGTACTCGAGCCCCCCCCAAGTCGACATAGGGCTCTTCCTCGAGTGACCCCGGAGCCGCAGCCGAAGCCACAACTACGTAGCTCCGAGCCCGAGCCCGAGCCGTCGCCATCCTGACAGGGGTACAGAACAACACCCGTAACAACAGCAGTCTTCGCTCAAGAACGCTCTCAGAGTCAGTCTCTGTCTAAAGAGCAGCAGAAGCAGTTCTCTCCAATCGAGCAAGGGAACACGCCCACGCTTATCCTCACTGCCGAGTGCAGCTTTTGGGGCATTCTGAGGCCTTTCGAACCCTTCCGGAATCTGCCAGATTTGAAATGTACCTTCTCTTTGTTAAGCCCGAAGTCCCAGTCCGGGCACAATAGTATGGAAGCTGGATTGTGGAGCTAGAATCGACACAAACACCACATCTTCCCAGCTCCCAGTCTCCAGGTACGATTGGCAATCCGCCAGCCACTGCCGCTCCCACAGCACTGCAGACAAGCGCTGGAGTTCCTCACTAAATGGAGAAATCCTTCGACAATGAAAGTTTCCGAAGTCCAACGTTCAGTCAAACTTCGAACTCCCAATGCCTCTGTCCCTCTTCCTTCGACACAATCTTCAAAGGTTGCTTCAATCCTCAGCCACCGGAGCAGAGAGCAACGCAACACAACACCTCTCTCTCTCTCTCTCTCTCTCTCTCTCTCTCTCTCTCTCTCTCTCTCTCTCTCTCTCTCTCTCTCTCTCTCTCTCTCTCTCTCTCTCTCTCTCTCTCTCTCTCTCTCTCTCTCTCTCTCTCTCTCTCTCTCTCTCTCTCTCTCTCTCTCTCTCTCTCTCTCTCTCTCTCTCTCTCTGTCGTCCCTCTCTCTCTCTCTCTCTCTCTCTCTATCGTCCCTCTCCCCTCTGCTCTCTCCCCTTCTTATTCCCCTCTCTCCCTCCCCCTCCCTCTGTCCTGAAACACACCACCTATCCAGTGTTGATGTTGAACATCATGGGGACTGGACACTGGATAAGGGGTGGGGTGAGGGGATGGTGATATTCCGTGGTTACGGGGAGTAAACGGCCTTTTTGTTGTTCTCTGATGGGAACAGGAGGCAAAAGTCGGCCATCTTAAACAGGCCGAAAACTCGCCCTCCTCTACCTGTTTCACTTTTCCCCTTTTTATTTCAGATGCAGCACGGAAACAGGTCCTTCAGCCCACCGAGTCCGTTCCGACCAGCGATCGCCCGTTCACACATTTATTAATTTAGAGATATAGCGCAGAAACTAAACTAATATATGATACATTCCACCCCCTCTCTCTCTCCCATTTTCTCTCTCACTCACACTCACCCCATCTCCCTCTCGTCCCTTTTGACTAAATATACTAAACTAAATTAAATAGCTCTTGGGGCTAGCGGAATCAAGGAATATGGGGAGAAGCACGCACAGGTTCCTGATTGTGGATGATCTGCCATGATCACAATGAATGCTGGTGCTGGCACGAAGGGCCAAATGGCCTCCTCCTGCATCTAGTTTCTACATTTCTGTGTTTCTGTTTCTAAACTAAATAATAAACCCCCCTTTCTCTCCACCCCTCTCTCCAATTCATTATAATAAATTTACAAGAATAAATTGAACTAATATTTGATACCCTCTCCCACTCCATTTAATAATAAATTCAACAATAAATTAAACTAATATTTTTTTAACTGCGCTCTCTCCCTCCCCTCCTTTCCCCCCTCATTCTCTCCCCCTCCATTTTGTAAGAATACATTTAGAATAAAAAATTAAACTAAACTAATATTGGATACCACCTCACCCTCTCCCCCTCTCCCATTCTCTCTCTCATCCTCTACCCTCTCTCCCCTCTCTCCCTCCCCGTCTTTCTCCCTTCCAACCTCTTGCCCCTCACTCCCCCCTTTCTCCCCCCTCTCTCTGCCCTCCCTCTATCTCTCACCTCTCTGCCCTCTTCCCCTCTCTCACCCAGTCTCCCCACTCCACTCTCTCTCTCCCCTCTCTCCCCTTCTCTCACTCCCCTGTCTCCTCCCCTCCCCCTCTCTACCCTCTGCCCTCTCTCGCTCTCTCTGCATTCTCGCCCCCTTCCCTCTCTCCCATCTCTCTAACTCCCCTCTCTCCCTCTCCCACTCCCTCTCCCCCTCTCTCTCTCTGCCCTCTCTCTCTGCCGTCTCTCCCTCTCTCCCTCCATCCTCTTTCTCTCCCCCACCACTTTATATAATCACTTACAATAATAAATTAAACTAATATTTGATCCCCCCTCTCCCTCTCTCTGTCATGCTCTCTGTCCCCTTTCTCCGATCTCACTCCCCCACTCACCCCTCTGTCTCTCCGTCTCTATCTGTCTCTCTCGCCTCCACTCTATCTCGCTCTTACCTTCTCTCCCCTATCTCTCTCTTTCTGGCCACTGTCTGATACCTATCTCTCTCTTTCACTCTCCCTCTCTCTCCCGCCCCCCTATTTTTCTCCCTCTTTCTCATTCTCCCTTCCATTTTGCAAGAATACATTTACCAAAAGAATCACACGAAACTAATATTTGATACCACCTCACCCCTCTCTCCCTCCCCCTCTCCACCCTCTTCCCTTCTCTCTCTCTACCTTTCCCCTCTCTCCCCGACCAGTCTCCCGCCCTCTACTCTTTCTCTCCCTCTTTCTTTCTGCCCTCTCTTCCCTCTCTCTCACTGACCTCTCTCCCTCTCCCTCTCTTCCTCCCCTCTCTCTCCCTCTCTCTGTCTCTGCCCTCTCTCCCTCTCCTCTCTCTCCTATCTCTCTATCTACCAGTCTATTGCCCCCACTCTCTCTCCCAACTCTCTCCCCCTTCTCTCTCCTTCATCTTTCTCTCTCCCCATTCTCTCTCCCCCTTCACTATCATCCCCCATCCTCTCGCTCTCCCTCTCTCTCTCTCCCCTTTCTCCATCTCTGTCTCTGTCATCACCCCTTCTCTCTCCCTCCTTATCCCCTGTCTCCCCTCCTCTCTCTCTCGCACCTCTTTCTACCCCGAGTCTCTCCCCCTCCACTCCCTCCCCCGTCTCTCGCCCCTCTACTCCCTCTCTCATTCTCATCTCACTCCCCTTCCCTGCCCTCTCTCTCTCCCCTCTTTCTTTCCCCACTCTCCCCCCTCACTTTATGATACACTTACAATAATATGTGAAACTAATATTTGATCCGCCCTCTCCCCTTCTCTTTCCCATACTCACTCTCCACTTTCTCTCTCCCCTTTCTCTCTCCCATCTCTCTCTCTCCCTCACACCCCTCTCTTCCTCCCCCTATCTCTCTCTCTCCCCTCTGTCTTCTCCTCTCCCTCCCATCTCCCCCCCACACCCTCGCTCTGTTCCAAAACACCAGCACCAATCCAGTGTAGATGTTGACCATCATGTGGACTCTGGATAAAGGAGGGGATGTTTCGTAGATACGGGGAGGATACGGCCTTTTTGTTCTCCCCCCATTCTACCACCCCCCTCTCCCTCTCCCCCCTCCAATTTATTATAATTATTTACAAGAATAAAGCAAACTAATATTTGATACTCTCTCTCCCACTCCAATATATAACAAACAAGTTGGGCCCAAACCTCTCCTGCATTGGTGCAGCACCCTCTCCTTCCCCTTCCTATCACACCACACCCATCCCTCTCCCCTCCCCTTCCCTCTCCCTCTACCCCCCTCACCTCCCCCTCTCTCACCCCCTCCTCCCCTCCCTCAATCACTCCACTCTCCATCCCTAGTAGATAGATTTAAACTTAAAATGATAATTACAAAAAATATAACACCAATTTCAATGAAACTTCTTCCATTAGCACCAAAGGGATAACAGTGCGCAAGGTGGGCCTAACATTGTCGCGCAATCCTGTACAGTTTTGGATGTAGTTCAGGAACAAACAAACAAACAAACGAGAGTTTTAGTATCAACAATAAATTAAACTAATATTTGTTATCCACTCTGTCTCCCTCTCCTTTCTTCACCTCACTCTCCCCTCTTACTCTCCCCCTCCTCTTTTAGGAATACATTTACAATAATAAATTAAACTAAACTAATATTTTATACAACCTCCCCACTCTCTCCCGCTCCCCTCTCTCTCTCTCTCTCTCTCTCTCTCTCTCTCTCTCTCTCTCTCTCTCTCTCTCTCTCTCTCTCTCTCTCTCTCTCTCTCTCTCTCTCTCTCTCTCTCTCTCTCTCTCTCTCTCTCTCTCTCTCTCTCTCTCTCTCTCTCTCTCTCTCTCTCTCTCTCTCTCTCTCTCTCTCTCTCTCTCTCTCTCTCTCTCTCTCTCTCGCCCTCTCTACTTTCTCTTTCCCTCTCACTACCCTCTCCCTCTCTGTATCTCTCTCCCCTTTGAACAGAACAGAACAGTATAGTTTTATTGTCATTCGTTTTACCGAACGAGATTAAATTGCCAGCAGTCACAGAGCAAAAAAACAAAAAACACAAGACACACAACCGCAACACAAACATCCAACACAGTGACTCCAAACTCCCCCTCACTGTGATGGAGGCAAAAAACTTCCCCTCTCTTCCCCATGCCCCTCCCACGGACAGACAACTCGACCCCTACCGAGGCGACCGACCCGCACAGCCCCCGCAAGGAGATGGAAGGCCCCGCGGCAGAGCCGCACCGGGCGATGGAAGGTCCCGCGGCCGAGCCGCACCGGGCGATGGAAGGTCCCGCGGCCGAGCCGCAACGGGCGATGGAAGGTCCCGCGGCCGAGCCTCGCCCCGAGGAAGAGACCTAAAAAATAAAAATAGAAAAAAGCCTTTGATTACGTTGGCTGATTTCTTTTCGAGCCAACGTGATGTGTAGATGGAATCAATGGTGGAACGTCTGGTCTGTGTGATGGATTAGCCTCCATTTATACCTCCCTGCAATTTCTCGCGGTTTAGACAGACATGTCCCCGATCATATAAGATTATTAAGGGATTGGACTCGCTGGAGGCAAGAAACATGTTCCAAATGTTGGGGGAGTCCAGAAC
The DNA here is from genome assembly GCF_053455715.1 of Rhinoraja longicauda. Taxonomy (NCBI): domain Eukaryota; kingdom Metazoa; phylum Chordata; class Chondrichthyes; order Rajiformes; family Arhynchobatidae; genus Rhinoraja; species Rhinoraja longicauda. The sequence goes on along the minus strand of NW_027601272.1, from coordinate 38,768 downwards.
CAGGGGCCACAGTTTAAGAATAAGGGGTAAGCCATTTAAAATGGAGATGAGGAAAACGTTTTTCACTCAGAGAGTTGTAAATCTGTGGAATTCTCTCCCTCAGAAGGTAGTGGAGGCCAATTCTATGGACGCTTTCAAGAGAGAGCTAGATAGAGCTCCGAAGGATAGCGGAGTCAGGGGGTATGGGGAGAAGGCAGGAAGGGGGACTGATTGAGAATGATCAGCCATGATCACATTGAATTGCGGTGCTGGCTCGAGGAGCCGAATGGCATCCTCCTGCACCTATTGTCTATTATCTATTATCTATTCTCCAGTTATGCACATGCACGGTCATTAATACAGTTCGCGATACGGTATCAGGTGATCTTCCTTCTTACCATGTCTTCGCATTTGCGCAACAGTTCATTTGTGGTTAACCCCCACTCAGTACCTTCTCTTTTATATCAATACAGTTTGTGTTACAGGGAAAATCTTAGTAGTCATCTTACTACGAATGTTCAGGTCTGATCATAGTTGTTACTTATGTCAGATCATTAGGTTAGGTGAGGTTAGATTACGTCTATTATCATCACATGTTCCGAGGTGCAGTGAAAGGCGTGGGTTTGCACGCTATCCATTCAGTTCAGTTATACCATCAGTTACAATCAGTTAATATCCGAGAGATGGAGCGAGGAAGATACAGAATGCAGAATATAGGTCATTTCATAGAATATCATGCTGAATATTGTCAAGTTGCGTTCTCCGTAGAACTGGACACGTGCAGTTGGGGAACTCGAGGTCTGTGAAAACAAAAAGGAAAGAATTCGCGCAAAAATATTATTTACTGTGCCGAGGTGCACAGCTCAAACGACGGATGACGCAATGCTTCTACGACCGATGACAGATCCTGCTGGTTTCGTGTTGTTGTAAACACTGAAGGTGATAGGTGCTTTAGGTTTTAGCTTCAGTTTTAGGTTTAATATTGTTACATGTACCGAGGTAGAGCAAACAACTTTGTTCTGCATGCTATCCAAAGAGATTACATTTCTTATGTATTGACACTATCGGTTCAAGCTCGTGGACAAAGGGCACTTCTGTATGTGGATCCACCCAGAGCGTGGTAACTGTATGGATGCGCACAGCGGGTAGCAGACATATAGAATAGAAACATAAAAAATAGGTGCAGGAGAAGGCCATTCGGCCCTTCGAGCCTGCACCGCTATACAATATGATCATGGCTGATCATCCAGCGCAGTATCCTGTACCTGCCTTTTCTCCATACTCCTGATCCCTTTAGCCATAAGAGCCACATCTAACTCCTTAAATATCGCCAATGAACTGGCCTCGACTACCTTCTGCGGCAGAGAATTCCACAGACTCATCACTCTCTGTGTGAAGAAATGTTTTCTCATATCGGTCCTAAATGACTTCCCCTTATCCTTAAGCTGTAACCCCTGCTTCTGGACTTCCCCAACATCAGGAACAAACTTCCCGCATCTAACCACTCCAACCCCTTAAGAATTTTATATGTTTCAATAAGATCCCCATCAGTCTTCTAAATTCCAGCGAGTATAAGCCCAGTCTATCCCGTCTTTCTTCATATGAAAGTCCTGCCAACCCAGGGATCAATCTTGTGAACCTTCTCTGTACTCCCTCTAAGGCTAGAATGTTTTTCCTCAGATTAGGAGACCAAAAATGAGCTGCAAATAAAATACAATAAAAAATAAAATAAAATAAAAAGCTGCAAATAAAATATATTTTGACAACGACATCTAGGTAGAGGTGAGAGTGATTCACGGCAACGGCGGCAGTTGGGACGTTGTAGATGGGGTACATTGATCGTCGTTGGCAGGCTGGGTCGAAGGACCTGTCCCGGCGGTGTATGACACATTACAATAGATAGAGCAAAGTGGAAGTTAAAGCGTGCAGAATCAATGTATCAGCACTGCAGCGCATGGTTGAACATCTGTACCCCAGACGAAGTTCAATGTCCATAATGGGGGTCGAGGGAATTGAATTAGTATCCTAGCCTATGGAGGGATCGTTTATAAGCCCAATAACGGAGGAAATGAACACATTCGTAAGTCTGGTGATGCAGCCTATCAAGCTTCTCTACCATTGGCCGGATTGGAGTTCGGGAAAGAAGAACTTAGCGGGGTTGGCCAAGTCTTTGATTATGTTGGGTGTTTGGGTAATGTTATGCAGAGTGGAATGTAGATGGATAATATGATTGGTCTGCGGTCTCTAATAGACTGGGCTATATTTACAATCCTCTGCAATTTCTCGCTGTCCTGGCAGTTATTCCCAAACCAATCTGCTATGAAATGTGACAATATGCATGTAGAAACATTGAAAATAGGTGCAGGAGGAGGACATTTGGACCTTCGATCCAGCACCGCCGTTCATTGTGATCATGGCTCATCATCCACAAGCAGTAAGCTAAGCCTGCGTTCTCCCCATATCCCTTGATCCGATCCCACTAGCCCCTAGAGCTCTATCTAACTCTTTTTCAAATTCAACAAAGTGAATTGACCGCCACTGCCTTCTGTGGCAGAGAAATCCACAAATTCACAACTCTCTGGGTGAATAAGTTTCTTCTCACCTCAGTTTTAAATGGCCTCCCCTTTATTCTGTTACCGTATTTTGACAAGGGTAGCAGGGGACATAACAATTGTCTTTTTGTTTTCGTTTGTGTGCCTTCTAGGGTGTCGCTTCAATGTGATTGCTCCACGTCAGAGTGGCAAGATTTAAAAGAAACTGAAGGAAGGAATTTACACTCCAACGGTGGTGGGTACATGGGACAAGCAGTCGAAGGAGTTAGTGGTGAAGTGTTCTACAGCCAGAGCGTTTAGAAATACAGATGCCAATGAGACAGTAGCAAGAAATAATTAGGTAGCTGTTGTGCAATAAATGTTGAGCAGGAACTGATTCTGCAACAATGTCCAGGTGGGCCGACGAGCAGCACCGATGTTGCTTTTGGTTTGAAAATTGATACCACACTGCATGTTGCTCGTCAATATCGTTTTGATGAAATCATTAACTTCTGACATAACATATACCCCTTCTCTCCGCGGATGTGTTCTGTCATCTGAGTATATCCCGACCTCCTCTTGTATTTCAGATGCCGGAGAATTACTACGGCCCGCAACCCAATATCAGCGTGTATTTTGTTTTCTTACTCCCATCCCCACACTCCACCTTCTCCTCGCAATTGCCCGACAATCCATTTCTGGTTAACGGCCATTCATCACCTTCTCTTTTATATCAACACCGCCTGTGTCTCGTGTACAATCTTAGTCAGCATTGCAGTACGAACATTCCCGCGCTGATCAGAGTCGTTATTTATCTCAGGTCATTTGGTCAGGTTAGGTCTATTATTATCACACGTACCGATGTGCAGTGGAAAGCTTTGTTTTTGCATGCTATTCACTCAGTTCAAATATTCCAAACACAAAAACAATCAGTGTAACGACAAGTGCAATAGATCGGGTTAAGGGGAAGATACAGAATGAAGAAAATAGTTCATGATACAGAATATCTTTATGAATGTAGTTTTCATATTTCCACCAAACCCCGATTTGTCCGCGTATTTGTAATAATTAACAATCTTTTCTCAAGCCACCTTGCATAATTCCGGTCTACCGTTCCTCTGGGAGCTGTATCTTTGCATTTGGAGCACTAGAGTTCTATAGAAACACAAATCCTTCATTGAACCCGATGTAGAATTCGTATTAAAGTGTGCCGATGTGCATAGGTAAACGTATTAATGATACAATGCTTCTATTAACTATGAGGCCTCATTGGTTTGTAAAGGTGTAAAAAATTAAGTTGAAACGTGGATTGAGATTTAGGCTTCAGGTTCAGGTTCATTATTGCCACATTTATCGAGCCGCACGAATAACGTTGTGTTATATGCGATCCAAACAGATTAAATACCATATACAAATATTATCAGTTCAAACTCAAGAACAATAAATGAAGCAAAGGGAAGATACAGAATGCAGAACATAGTTCGCACTGGTGTAGCGCATCTGTTCCATAGACAAATATCCGCCATGGAGTAGGGATGACAGACCGTATGAACTATCGTGAAGGTGACAGGGTAGACCATCTGATCAGCTGTTGGTCCTTGGAAGGGCACTTTTTTTTCGAGTGACAAATCATGACTTCAACCTCTGCACCGAGTTGAAGATCCGTATCGCGCTCTTTAAATGAGATAACGTCAAAGCATAATAGTCTACCGAGCATGTGCTGGTAAATGGGACTGATTAATTGGAAATCGTAGACAAGGATAGTTGCTGGGATGTTTCTCTGCCGTGTGACTCGTGGCTCTCGGTCCAGTCAATGTACTTTTTTCCCATTTGTGGTATCACCGTTGTTAGTTAAAGCAGGGCTTCGCTCATAATTATCTTTATGGCCCGAGCTCTAGGTGGAGTTAAGTTCTATATTCCTTGGATGGCAGGAGGCTAGGGGGTGGGGGGTAATCTTACAAAGGTGTATAAATCGTGAGGGGAATAAATAGTGTGGATGTACTGTCATTTACCCAGAATGGAGAAGCAAATAACAGAGGTCAGAGGGTTAAGAGAGGCAAGATTTACAAGGAACTGGAAGGAAAGACCTTAACACTCAGATGGTGATGGTATAAAGAACGAGCTAACAGTAACGGTAGTTGAGACATGTTGAAGATGGTGCATTTATACAGCCACAACATTTGGAATATAGCTACCAAATCGACTTTAGCAATAAGTAAGCATGATCGGCTATTTCTATTTCTATTGTTCGGCTTGCACTGATTTTGTAGCAATGTTCAGGTGCGATGGCGATGTAATTTACACTGTAACTCAGGTGCGCTTGAGTTGTGCGAAATATGCTTTTTTTTGGACTATCAGTTCTTTTATTAGGTCACTCACTTCGGACATTCGATACGTTTTCCTCACTCCACGGGTGTCATCTGAGTCGTCTGCGTTTATCTTGCTTCACACTTGTATTTCAGAATCCCGGCAATTACTACGGTCCAGGTGATCTGGGAACGAGTGTAGGGCTAAGGCGATGGCATCGTCCGTGGACCTGTTGTGCTGTAGGCGAACTGCAGTGGGTCAAGGCCGCTGGGTAGACTGGATATAATGCGTTCCATTACAAGCCTCCCAAAATATTTCATGATGGTGGATGTCAAGCCCACTGTTCGGTGGTCGTTTAAACTTGAGGTCTTGCCTTTCCTCGACAATGGAATGATGGTGGTCTTCAAGAAGCAGCTGGGTACCTGATAACGGAGTCGGGAGAGAACAAAGATGTCCACCAATACAGGTGCTATTATTATCACACGTACCGATGTGCAGTGGAAAGCTTTGTTTTTGCATGCTATTCACTCAGTTCAAATATTCCAAACACAAAAACAATCAGTGTAACGACAAGTGCAATAGATCGGGTTAAGGGGAAGATACAGAATGAAGAAAATAGTTCATGATACAGAATATCTTTATGAATGTAGTTTTCATATTTCCACCAAACCCCGATTTGTCCGCGTATTTGTAATAATTAACAATCTTTTCTCAAGCCACCTTGCATAATTCCGGTCTACCGTTCCTCTGGGAGCTGTATCTTTGCATTTGGAGCACTAGAGTTCTATAGAAACACAAATCCTTCATTGAACCCGATGTAGAATTCGTATTAAAGTGTGCCGATGTGCATAGGTAAACGTATTAATGATACAATGCTTCTATTAACTATGAGGCCTCATTGGTTTGTAAAGGTGTAAAAAATTAAGTTGAAACGTGGATTGAGATTTAGGCTTCAGGTTCAGGTTCATTATTGCCACATTTATCGAGCCGCACGAATAACGTTGTGTTATATGCGATCCAAACAGATTAAATACCATATACAAATATTATCAGTTCAAACTCAAGAACAATAAATGAAGCAAAGGGAAGATACAGAATGCAGAACATAGTTCGCACTGGTGTAGCGCATCTGTTCCATAGACAAATATCCGCCATGGAGTAGGGATGATAGACCGTATGAACTATCGTGAAGGTGACAGGGTAGACCATCTGATCAGCTGTTGGTCCTTGGAAGGGCACTTTTTTTTCGAGTGACAAATCATGACTTCAACCTCTGCACCGAGTTGAAGATCCGTATCGCGCTCTTTAAATGAGATAACGTCAAAGCATAATAGTCTACCGAGCATGTGCTGGTAAATGGGACTGATTAATTGGAAATCGTAGACAAGGATAGTTGCTGGGATGTTTCTCTGCCGTGTGACTCGTGGCTCTCGGTCCAGTCAATGTACTTTTTTCCCATTTGTGGTATCACCGTTGTTAGTTAAAGCAGGGCTTCGCTCATAATTATCTTTATGGCCCGAGCTCTAGGTGGAGTTAAGTTCTATATTCCTTGGATGGCAGGAGGCTAGGGGGTGGGGGGTAATCTTACAAAGGTGTATAAATCGTGAGGGGAATAAATAGTGTGGATGTACTGTCATTTACCCAGAATGGAGAAGCAAATAACAGAGGTCAGAGGGTTAAGAGAGGCAAGATTTACAAGGAACTGGAAGGAAAGACCTTAACACTCAGATGGTGATGGTATAAAGAACGAGCTAACAGTAACGCTAGTTGAGACATGTTGAAGATGGTGCATTTATACAGCCACAACATTTGGAATATAGCTACCAAATCGACTTTAGCAATAAGTAAGCATGATCGGCTATTTCTATTTCTATTGTTCGGCTTGCACTGATTTTGTAGCAATGTTCAGGTGCGATGGCGATGTAATTTACACTGTAACTCAGGTGCGCTTGAGTTGTGCGAAATATGCTTTTTTTTGGACTATCAGTTCTTTTATTAGGTCACTCACTTCGGACATTCGATACGTTTTCCTCACTCCACGGGTGTCATCTGAGTCGTCTGCGTTTATCTTGCTTCACACTTGTATTTCAGAATCCCGGCAATTACTACGGTCCAGGTGATCTGGGAACGAGTGTAGGGCTAAGGCGATGGCATCGTCCGTGGACCTGTTGTGCTGTAGGCGAACTGCAGTGGGTCAAGGCCGCTGGGTAGACTGGATATAATGCGTTCCATTACAAGCCTCCCAAAATATTTCATGATGGTGGATGTCAAGCCCACTGTTCGGTGGTCGTTTAAACTTGAGGTCTTGCCTTTCCTCGACAATGGAATGATGGTGGTCTTCAAGAAGCAGCTGGGTACCTGATAACGGAGTCGGGAGAGAACAAAGATGTCCACCAATACAGGTGCTATCTTTTCAGCGCAGCTACTAAGGACACGGCCAGGAACTCCGTCTGGGCCTGTTGCTTTTCGTGGATTTACCCACAGGAAGGCCGCTCTAACCTCTGCAACTGTCAACCTGGGGAGAGCCACACTGGAGTCTGAAGAGCCAGAAGTCACCATACAAAGTATTCAGTTCATCAGGTGAGTTTGCAGTATCACCAATGATATTGGTTAAACATTCTTTGCATCCATTTATCTGAATCAGACCGTGCCACATTCTCTGTGTGACCCACAGATTATACTGGGACGCAAGTTTGAACCGGTATTGCCTCTTGGCATCCTTGATGGCTTTGCGGAGACCACAGCGTGGTTTCTTGGACCGCTTGGATCGTTTGACTTGTGTGCATCGGACCAGGCCATCACCTGTGAATGTACATCCATGGTTTCCGTTTGGGGAGCACTCGGATTGACTTCTGCGGCACACAGTCTTCCACTCACTTGTTGATGAAGTCAGTCACGGCAGAGGCGCACTCATTCAGGTTAGCTACAGAATCCGTGAATGCTGACTTAAAGCAGTCGCGTAAGATGTCATCCGTGTCCGTTGTCTAGCTTTTTACAACTCTCTGCATCGGATCCTCCTGCTTCAATAGTTGTTTTTTGGCAGGGAGCAGAAGCACAGCTCGGTGGTCAGATTTCTAGAAATGTGGCCGAGGGACAGGGGGACAGGGAACAATCCGTACAGGATGGATGAGGCGAGCCTGGGCGTGGGAACACGTAGAATGCACTGATAGGGCACAGTAGAACAGGTCAATGCTGAGTAACGTTCCTTGCTCCAGTTTGCTCATTGTATTATATATTTACCTGGGTGGTTGGGCGTATGTTCCTGTATGTTTCTTCTCACACACCGTGGGAGTTCTTTCATGGAGACCATCAGGAGCACACATAGAGCTAGGAAACACCGGCAGACAGAGACTGGAAACCACAGAGAGATAGAGACACGAATATTCGCAGAGAGGAGTAGGAACATTCAAGGAAACAGGCAGAGCCCTCCACTAATTCGTCAATAGGTTTACCTTCTCCTGGTTTCCCATTTGCAGGCGCAGTCACCTATTTCCTCATTTACAGTTTCCCTCCGCTAATTTCATATTTGTTGTTTATCCACCCGCCACACTTCAATAACGGTGCACCCGCAAATCCCCATTTGTGGTGCCCTCCCCTAATTGAACATTTACCGGTGCTGTCCCATAATTACCATATATAAGGACCTTCCCCTGAAATGACAATTTAATGTGATGTCCCAAAATTAACCAAGCCCTTAATTTGAGTAGTTGCATGTATAAACCCAGTACCGTCGATACAATGCGCATAAAGTTAAAAAGAATCAAGTCAGAAGATGTGTGAACGGTTCGAAGGATGGCCTGTTTCCGCGCTGTATCTCTAAACTATGTTTAGACTGTGGTAAATGCCAGTGACCAGTAGGTGATGGACGAGGAAAACAAATATCTTCCACAAACACAGAAAAAAAAAGTTTCGTATCAAACGGGAAGACAGATACTGAATCTGGAATCCTGCAACAGAACGCTGGATGAACTCAGCTGGTCAAGCAGGTCTGTGAAAGCATCAAGTCTCATTCAACATAGCGGCCGATTCCCAGTGAGGTCGAGCACAGGAAGCTGAAATATTACAAATTAGTTAAAGGAATCACTGAGCATGTAATGGAGAACACTGATCGTGTTGTGTAGCATAGCGTATGACCAAGGGTCGGAATGACATGTTCCTTCTGTCTGTTCGGGAGGACAGGAAGAAGGTCCTGACGGAAGAAGGTTCTGAGGAGAAAGATTCCAAAGAGATAAATAGACAGGGGGGGCGGTGAAAAGACTGAACTTATCGGCTGGATGTTGAGGTCTTCCCTAGTTAATTGTGGAAAACTGCAACAAAGAGATCAGGAATATGCACGAATGCTTTCATGGGTTTACCGGGAAAAGCTGACGGTTGTGAATTCCATCCCGGATCCAAGGACCAGCTCACAGTGAGTGATAATTGGCCATGCAACCCATTTAACTCAATTACAATTATTGCGTTTTATTAATATGTGCTGATTGCGATCTGAACGAGATCTCCGCTGCACCAGAGAGGCGGATTGCCCAAACTGCGGTAACCGGTAATCAAACCCTGGCCGACTGCTCAGCAGGCAGCTGATGTGATATCCTCAATAACTGAAGAAAGCAGACGCGCAACAGCATGTCTTTCCCCCAGATTCCAGAGCAGCAGTAATGACGATCAGACGCACCGAATTTAGAAAAGGAAACGCGGAAACTACCCACTGCGAGAAATTATCGCCAAATGATCAACTGGTTGGTTTTTATCCTCTCGTGTATCAGTTCTCGTTCTGTCCACGGGATGTCCCCAGAACCCAAAAGCTCGAAGTTGCGCAACGCCCAGGAATTGTTCACCCGGGATGGAACTAAAATGAGAGTCAGCGCTTCAGTGTCTGAGGAGCTAAAAATAGAACCTCGCACATGTCGCAACAGTTGAGAAATTGAATCTATGATATAACTTGTTATTTTGAAGTAAGTGCGGTTGGTTTCTAAATTATGCCCAACCGTGGAAAAACAATAAGAGGCCAATTCACGACTCATCCCCGGCTTTCTTCCAGTCACACACTTACGACCCTATTTATAGTTATAGTCAAACAGCACGACGGAAAACCTTATGGAACAAGCTGACTATGCCGGGAAATAGTTCAGTTAATTTAGTTCAGTGGGACTGACGGCTGATAAATCCCTAGGGCCTGATGGTCTGCATCCCAGAATACTCAAGGAGGTGGCTCTAGAAATCGTGGACGTATGGGTGATCATTTTCCAATGTTCAATAGACTCAGGATGAGTTCCTGTGGATTGGAGGGGAGCGAATGTTAACCCATTTTTCAAGAAAGGAGCGAGAGGGAAAACGGGGAATTATAGACCAGTTAGCCTGACATCGGTGGTGGGAAAGATGTTGGAGTGAAATATGGAATAAGTAATAACGGCGCATTTGGATAGCAGTAAAAGAATTGGTCCAAGTCAGCATGGATTTATGAAAGGGAAATCCTGTTTGACTAATCTTCTGAATTTTTTTGTGGATGTGACAAGTAAAATGGATGAAGGAGAGGCAGTGGATAGAGTGTATCTAGACTTTCAGAAAGGATTTGATAAGGTCCCACACGGGCGATTGGTGAGTAAAATTAAAGCACATGGTATTGGGGGTAGGGTGTTGACATGGCAGACAATTGGTTTGCAGACAGGAAGCAAAGCGTCGGAATAAATGGCTCATTTCCAGAATGGCAGGCAGTGGCGAATGGAGTGCCGCAAGAGTCGGTGCTGGGGCCAGAAATATTTACAATATATATTAATAATTTGGATGATAGAATTAGAAGTAACAAAAGCACGTTTGCTGGGTGGCAGTGTAAACAGCGAAGAGGATGTTAGGAGGTCGCAGGGTGACTTGCAAGGTTGAGTGAGTGGGCAGATGCATGGCAGATGCAGTATAATGTTGATAAATGTGCGGTTATCCACTTTGAGGGCGAAAACAAAGAGCCAGATTATTATCTCAATTGTGTCAGATTAGGTAAAGCGGACGTGCAACGAGACCTTGGTGTCCTTGTACACAAGTCACTAAAAGTAAGCGTGCAGGTACAGTAGGCAGTGAAGAAAGCTAATGGCATGTTGGCCTTCATAACGAGAGGATTTGTGTACAGGATTAAAGAGGTACTTCTGTAGTTGTATGGAGCCCTGGTGAGACCAGGGAGAGAAGGAATGGGTGACGTTTCGTGACGAGACCCTTCTTCAGACATATGGCTAGCTAGCTGGGTGGCTGGATAGCTGGATAGCTAGAGAGCGGTACAGCTGGCTGGCTAGGCAGCTCTATGTGAGGTGCGCGCCCTTTCTCTCGCTCGCCTTCTGTGGGAGGAAGAGAGAGTTGCGTGAAAGCGAAATAGCTGCAGTATACGTCGATAGCTTGATAGCTAGATAGCTAGCCACATATCTAGCTAGCTAGGGAGTTAGATAGTTAGCTAGTTGGCTAGGTAGCTCGATTGCTAGACACCCAGATATCTAGGTAGTTTCCTGGCCAGGAGACAGATAGCTAGATTTGTAGCTTTCGAGCTATAACGCTACGTGGTAGCTCGCTGGACTGATAGCTAGATGGCTGGATACCTAGTTAGATAGATTTGTAGCCAACTGGATAGACAGCCAGATAGCGCGATAGCTATCTAGATAACAACATAGTTTGCTACCTGGATGGCTTGCTACCCGCATTGCATAACTTGAAAGCTAGATAGCTGGATGTGCAGATAGTCGAATAACTAGCAAGATATCTAGCTGGAGATATAGGCAGATCTCTGTGGGTTGTGCTCCCTCTCTCGCGAGGCCCACAGATATAGCTAGAACTAGCTTTGTAGATAGCTATCTAGCAAATTAATTGCCAGATAGATCGCTCACAATGGCTATATATCTAGATGACTGGATGACTAGATGCCTAAATAGCTATCTGGCTAGACGGATGAAAGGCTAGTTGGCTACTTGACTAATTGACCAGCTGGGAAGATGGCTGGCTGGGTAGATGGCGAGCAGAATAACGCCAGATGGGTGGGTGGTCAGATGACGAGATGGCTTGATGAGTAAATGGCAAGAAGGATTGTTGGCCAGCTGGCTACATAGTTAGATAGCTAGATAGCTATGCAGCTAGCTAGATAGATAACTACATGGCTAAATAGCTAGATAGTTGGATAGCAATAGGATATATGTAAATCGCTAGATGGCCAGATTAAGAAATAAATGGCTTGATTGATTGTTACAGAGACAATTGGATAGATTACTCCGTAATTAGATCACTGGATAGCTAGCTAGACTGCTAGCTATATAGCTGAATAGCTGGATAGTTGGATTGCTAGCCAACAGGGTAGATAACTGGGGAGATATCTAAATATATAGCTAGCTAGAGAGTAAGATAGCTAGCTAGATAAATAGTTAGGAGTGTGCATAGCTAGGTCGCTAGCTCGATAGAGAGACAGATAGCATGCTAGCTAGTTAGAGAGATAGCTATTTAGCCTGTTAACTATAGAGCTGGACAGCTGGACGGATAGTCAAATTGATAGGTTGCGGACTCCCTAAATAGGCGGAAAGTTGCTTTACTAGTTAGCATGACAGGTATATAGCTGGATATCAAGTTATGTAGATTGATAGCCAGCGGGAAAGACAGTCAGAGAGCGTGTTAGCTCTCTACATAGCTAAATAGCTGCTTTGCTAGATAGCTTGAACGTTAGACAGATGGGTGGCGAGATAGCTGGATTTCTGCACAGCAAAATAGTTAGGTAGTTTTGTAGGCAACTCTTTGTGGAGTGCCCTCTCTCGCTCACTCGCTTTCTGGCGCTCGCGTGAAAGGGAGAATGAGAGAGTCCTAGTTGGATACAGCTAGATATGTGCTAAATCTCTGTAAAACTCACTTACTATTTGTCTACTGAGCCATCTACTGGTGTGGCTGGCTAGATGCCTAGCTCACTAGCCATCTAGCAAAGCTCTACAAAGCTAAACCGCTATCTGGCCGTCAAAGCGGTTGGCTAACAATCTACTAATCTAGTTATCTATCTGTCTAGCCACCTGTCTCGTTTGCGACCTAGCTATGTAGCTACAAAAATATCTATCTCTGTAGCTATCAATCCAGCTATCTCGAGAGCTACATTTCTGGCCAGCAGGATAGACTGCCAGACAGCGTGTGAGCTATCTCGATAGCAAGATAGCGAACTACCTAGATAGCTATCTACATGCAATGCTAGACAGCTAAAAAGCTGGATATCTGTACGGCGAGATAGCTGGATATATTGATAGTAAGATAGGTAGCAGCACCAGAGATAGCTGGACAGTTAGGAAAATAACTGCAGATGCTGGTACAAATCGAAGGTTTCACAAAATGCTGGAGTAACTCAGCAGGTCAGGCGGCATCTCGGCGAGAGGGAATGGGTGACGTTTCGGGTCGAGACTGAAGAAGGGTCTCGACCCGAAACGTCACACATTCCCTTTCTCATAGATGCTGCCTGACCAGCATTTTGTGATACCCAGCTAGATAGTTAGATCGCCAACTAAATAGCTATACGTGTAGATGACTAGCTAAGATGGCTAGATGGCTGGATGATTAGATCGCTTGAAAGGTAGAAGGCTATTTGGCGAGACGGTTAGAAGGCTAGTTGTGGAGAGGTAAAGGGACAGGTGTTGATCGAGGGGGAGGTAAAGGGACAGGTGTTGGTCGAGGGGCAGGTAAAGGGACAGGTGTTGTTCGAGGGGCGAGTCCATTTACCTCCCCGCTCAATATATAACTATATTGATAGCTACAGATCGAGATGGTTAGAGAGCCACATAGCTAGATAGCTAGACAGCTAGATAGCTAGAGCGCTAGCGAGGCTTATAGCAAATGAGCTGGATAAAGAGATAGCTAGACAGCGTCGGGAATCGCATTTCTGCGCACATTTTCTCATGACATTTGTAAAACTTCGACCGTCGTCGTTCGGGTCAATTGTCGAATCCTTGAATAGCGACCAGTGTTAGAGCTCTAGGGGCGAGCGGAATCAAGGGATTTGTGGAGAAGGCAGGCACAGGTTACTGATTGTGCATGATCAGCCATGATCACAGTGTATGGCGGTGCTGGGTCGAAGGGCCAAAGGGCATCCTCCTGCACCCATTTTCTATGTTTTCTATGTCTATAGACTCCGTCCAATCCCGGAGTCAGTAAGTTCATAAGTTCATACGTCATTTGAATAAGTCACTAGGCTCACCGAGTCTGTTCCGCCATTCGATCATGGCTGCCCTATCTTTCCCACTCAAACCCAAACCCAACTTTGACACTCTTACTAATCACGGACCTGTCAATTTCAAAACCTGTTAATTCCCCAATGACGGCCTCCAGAGGCGTCTGTGGCAGCATTCCCCAGATTCACCACCCTTTGACTAGCCTCAGAATAAAAGGACATACATTTAAAATTAGATGATGAGAGATTTATTTCGTAAGAAGGTGGTAAATCTTTGGAATTCTGCCACAGACAATTGTAGAACCCGTCATTGGGTATTTTTAAATCGGAACTGGACAGGGTTGTGATTCCTAAGAGTGTCGACAATTACGGGGAGACGGCAGGAGAATGGAGTTGAGTGGGAACGATAGGTGAGCCATGATAGAATGCCGGAGTGGACTCGATGGGCCTTGGTGCACTAAATCTGCTGCTATGACTTTTGTACTTAGTGTTATTTTTTAACAGTGCACTGCAGCATCCTCACACGGCGCACCCCAGTGGATGTACAGTGGCAATAGACTGTCACATCGCTCTCCCGTGGACGAACATCAGCAGTACACTGCAACATCCACACACAGCGCCCTCCCGTGGATGAACATCAGCAGCACACTGCAACATCCACACACAGCGCACCTCAGTGGATGTACAGTAGCAATATACTGTCACAGCGCCCTCCTGTGTATGCACACTACAACATTCAGACACAGCAGGCCTCAATGTATGCACAGCAGTGCATCGGAGCATCAGCATTGCTGAAGTTGGATCTTAAGGTTCCAGTGCGTAACTCACAGATCGTGGCAGCAAGTTCAGAGTTATAAATGAGCCATGTGGAACGCTTGCTATATTTGACCGAGGCTTTGAATACGAGTCAGATGTCAACATTCAATTTAGAGAACTTTGCTTCGGCCGCTTTTGCAGTATTGTGTGCAGTTATGTTCGCTCTAGTACAGGAAGGATATGGGCGCTTCGGAAATTGTGCTCAAGACGTTTCAAGAACATCGCCTGTAGCATATGAACAGCCAGACGTTGGACTGATTAATCTGGAACACCGGAGATTGGCCAGTAACCAGATAGATCGATATCAAATTATGAGAGGCAAAGATATGGTAAACTCCGAGTGCCGATAAACGCTCACCATAGGTTAACCTATTGCCGGTATCATTCTTGTAATCATCCTCTGGACCCTCTCCAGAGCCAGCACACCTCTCCTCTGATATGGTGCCCAGAATTGCTCACAATATTCCAAATGCGGCCTTCCCAGCGCCTTGTATAGACTCAACATTACATCCGTGTTTTTGTACACAAGTCCTCTTGAAAGAAATGCTGGCATTGAGTTTGCTTCCAGTAGACAATAGACAATAGACAATATGTGCAGGAGTAGGCCATTCGGCCCTTCGAGCCAGCACCACCATTCCATGTGATCATGGCTGATCATTCTCACCGATTCAACTTGCAGATAAAATTTTGGGGAATCCTTAACCAGCACTCCCAAGTCCCTTTGCACTTCCGATTTATGGATTGTTTCCCCACTTAGACAATAGTCTACGCCATTATTCCTACTAACAAAATGCAGTACTCCGCACTTTGCTACACTATATTCCATCTGCCACTTCTCTACCCATTCCCCTAACATGTCCAAGTCTTTCTGCGGCGTCCATGCTTTCTCTAAACTACCTGCCCTTCCACCTCTTTTCGTAACATCCGCAAACTTGACTACAAAGCCTACAATCCCCTCGTCCAAATCATAATATAAAACGTGGAGTAGCGGACAAACACCGATCCTTGAAGATCTCCACTAGTTACTGTTAGCCAACGAGAAAATAATCCCCTTTTATTGCCACGCTTTGTCTTCTGCCATCCAGCCAACCAGTTATTCATGCTGGTATCTTCCCTTTGATACCGTGGGCTCTCATCTTCCTCGGCAGCCATCTTGTGACACCTGGTCAAAGGTTTTCTGAAAATCAAAGTAAACAACATCTACTGTCTCTCCATTGGCTGTCTTGCTATTTACGTCTTCAAATAATTCCAGCAAATTTATCAAACACGACCTTCCCTTCACAAAGCCATGCCAACTTATGCCTATTTCATCGTGCACTTATAAATACTCTGTCACATCATCATATATAACGGGTCCTAAAATCTTACCACCCACTCCACTGGTGTTGGAGGCAGATACAATAGTGATATTTAAGAAAAGTTCAGATTTTCAGGTAATGAAGGGATATGCATTGTGAACAGGCAGGTAAGGTTGGTCGTCTCGTGTTCGGCACAGCTAATATTAGCCGAAAGTCTTGCCGTGCCTTGTACTTCGTGTAGGAAAGAAATGCAGATGCTGGTTTAAATCGAAGGTAGACACAAAATGCGAGTGTAACTCAACGAGACAGGCAGCATCTCTGGAGAGAAAGAATGGGTGACGTTTCGGGTCGAGACCCTTCTTTAGACTGATGTCAGAGAGGTCGGCGGGAAAGAGATAGAATTTTGTTGGAGACAGTGAGACTGGTGGGAGAACTGGGAAGGAGGAGGGAGGGAGAGAGAGGGAAAGCAAGGGTGAATTGAAGTTAGAGAAGACAATGTTCATATCGCTGGTATGTTAGCTGCCCAAGCGAAGTATCAGGTGCTGTTCCTTCAATTTGCGTTGGGCCTCACTCTGACAATGGAGGATGCCCAGGACAGAAAGTTCAGATTGGGAATGGTGGAGTGGGAGTGAGTTAAAGTGTTGAGCAACCGGGAGATCAGGTAGGACTGTGTGGGGCTTTTCAGCGAAACGATCGACGAGCTTGCGCTTGGTCTCGCCGATATCACTCCATCAGTACTATCCCACAGTATACCGTTACACCAGTACGACCCCACAGTGCGTCACTCCATCAGCACTATACCACAGTATACCATTACACCAGTACTACCCTACAGTGCGTCACTCCATCAGTACTACCGCAGGGTGTCACTACCAATTCCATCCCACATTATGTCATAACAATTGTACTACCGCATAGTGTGTCACTCCATCAGTACTACCCCAGAATGTACCATTACATCAATAATACCCTACGTTAGGTCACTCATCAATACTACTTCACAGTCTGTCACTCCATCAGTACTAAATGTTACTCCATCAGTAGAACCCAAGAGCGTGTATGACACACTATGTCATTCCATAATTTCTGCCCCACGGTGTTTCACACTGTCAGTACTACCTTCGGTATGTAATTTCATCCGTACTACCCACAGCTTTTCCCCCCTTCAGTAATACCATCGAATGTGTCACTCCATCAGTGCTACCCCAAAATGTACCAGTCCTTCAGTACTACCCCACAGGATGCTAATCCATAAGTACTATCCCACAGCGTGTCACTCCATCAGTACTACTATATCGTCTGTTACTCCATCATTACTACATCACAACATGTCATTCATTCGGAACTATCCCATAGAATGCCATTGCATCAATACTACTTAACGGATAGTCATTCCATCAGTACTATCCCACAGTTTGTCATTCGATCAGTTCTCCCCTGAATGTGTCACTCCATCAGAACTACCCTATAATGTGTCATTACATCAGTAGTACCCCATTTAGTTTCACACCATTAATACTATCCCACAGTGTGCCACGACATCAGTACTACCATATCGTTTGTTCCTCCATCAGTACTACGGCACACTGTGTCACTCCATCAGTAATACACCAAAATGTTTTACTCCATCAGTGCCCGCCCACAGTTTGTCACTTCACTAGTACTACCCCAAAGTGTATTGCTCCATTTGTACTGCCCACATTGTGTCACTCCATCAATACTACCCCACTGGTTATCACTCCACCAATACAAGCCTACAGTCTGTTAGACGATCATTACTACAACACACTATGTCACTCCATCAGTACGACCCTAGAGCGTGTCACTTCATCGGTACTACCGCACTGTATACCATTCCATCAATACACACCCACAGCGTTTTTCAACATCAGTACCACGTTGTGTATCATTCCATTATTACTACCGCACAGGGTGTCAATCTATCAGTACTATCCAACGGTGTGTCACTCCATCAGTACTACACAATGAGTCCTTCCATCAGTACTACCCCACAGTGTTTCAATCCACCAGTGTTACCCTGGAATATGTCTCTCCAACAGTGCTACACCGCAGTGTGTCACTCAATCAGTACTATCCCACAGTATGCCATTGCGTCAGAACTGCCACATAGTGTGTCACTCCATCAGTATTATCTCAAAGTGTGTCACTCCACCAGCACTACCCACAGTGTGCCACTGCATCAGTACGACAATATTGTTTGTTACTCCATTTGTACTACCCTACATTGTGCCACTCCACCAGTGCCTCCCCACAGAGCGTCGCATCATCAGGAATATCACTCGGGTTATCGTCGCATCAGTACTACGCCAACGTGTGTCACTCCATCAGTACAATCCATTGATTATCACTCCATCAGTACTACCACGCAGCGTGTCACTCCATTAGTATTCCCCACAGTGTGTCACTCCATCAGTCCTACCTCACTTTCTCACTCCAACAGTGATTCTCCACAGTTTCACTCTATTAGTATTTCCCCACAATGCCTCACGCCATTAGTACTACCCGATGTTTATCATTCAATCAGGACTATCCCAGTGTGTCACCCCATAAGTGCTGCCACAAATTGTGTCACTCCATCAGTATTGCGGCTCACTGTGTCACTGCATTAGTACTACACCACAGTTTGTCATCACAATAGTACTACCGTTTAGTGTGTCACTCCGTCGGTGAAACCACACAGTGTCTCACTGCATCAATACAGCTCCATGTAGTTGCACTCCATTAGCTCTACCCAACATCATGTCACTCCAGTGCAACCCTAGAACGTGTCACTTCATCAATGCTCCCCGCAGTATGTTCTTCCATCAGTACTCCCCAAAGTGTTTCACGACATCAGGACTACCTTAAATCTGCCATTCCATCCGCTTTACCCCACAGTGTGCAAACCCATCGCAGCGACTCCATGGTGTGTAATTCCATCACTATTTCACCAGTTTTCATCGGATCAGAACTACCGCAGAGCGTGTCAGTCCATCAGTATTACTGCGTCACTCCAACAGAATGTGCTATTACATCCGTGCTACCCCACAGTGTGTCATTCCATCAATACACCTCCACAGTACGTCATTACACCAGTACTACTCCACAGTGTTACACTCCATCAGTAAAACACTGGAGCGTGTCACTCCATCAGTACTACCCTACAATATGTTATTCCATCAGTATTACACCACAGTAATGCACTACATCCATACTGCCTTGAGCTTGTCATTCCATTTTGTACAACCACACAGACTCATTCAATTGGTATTACCCATCAGTGTAACTCTCCATCTGTACTGCCCCACCGTCAGTCCTTACCATTCCACAATGTGCAACCCGACAGTACCACCAAAGATTGGGTCAATACTTCAGTACTAGCCCACTGTGCGCCATTCTGTCCACACTACCCCCAGTGTGTCATTCAATCAGCACTACACCGAAGTATCTCACTCCGTCAGTACAACCGCGCAGTGTGTCAGTCCATCAGTAATACGCACCGTGTGTCACTCCATCAGTACTGCACCACAGCGTGTCACTCCATCAGTTTTACCCCACGGGATGTAGTTGCACACTGAAGTAGTACTGACGGAGTGACAAACTGCGTGTATCATTCCATCAGAACAACTGCAAAGTGTGTCACTTCATCAGTACGACTGCAAATTGTGTCACTCCATCTGTACCAAAGCACAGTATGTTAATCCACCCGTACTGCATCAACTGGTGTCACTCCATCAGTACTACAGCGCATTGTGCCACTCCATCGGTACTACCCCACATTGTGTCACTCCATCCGTGCACTGCACAGTGTGTCACTCCATCAGTTCCACTGCACAGTGTGTCACTCCATCAGTAATGCCCCACAGCGTGTCACGTCGTCACTAAAACCCACAGTATGCCATTACATCATTACAAACACACATGTTCACACCCTCAAACGCAGTCAAACACGCACACACATACCCGCGCACGAAGACACGCACAATCTCTCAAATGCAATCACAAACAATCAAATATACTCTCACACATTCTCACATACAATCACACGTACACATGCATTCACACTAACAGATATTCACACGCACTAGCACGAAGAGACACGCACTTATTCACACACTTACACACGAACACATTCTCTGACAACACCATCATATACTCTCCCACACACGCGCGCGCACACACACACACACACACACACACACACACACACACACACACACACACACACACACACACACACACACACACACACACATACACACACACTCAATATCAAAGAATTACGTACTCAAACACTCTGACAAACTCACATCCCACATATTCTCTCACATTGTCACAAACATCCACACACACGCACAGACGCAAACACTGTCCTTCACAAACCCACATGCACTCTCCCACTCAGAGACACAGATACATTCTATCGCACTTGCGTCCACACCTACTAATGCTCACACACTCACACGCACACTCACGCACTCGCACAGACAGACAGACACACACACAAATATAGGCACTCTTACATACTCTACCGCTCTCTCACACGCAGACCCGCATGCACACGTGCACATTTTGGGATTGAGTGTATCCTTGGATGTTCGCGGCGAGCAGCGCAGCGCAGCGTGGCCGGGAGTGTTCCGGTGAGCGGGGCCAAGCCCTTCAGTCGGCCCGGTCGGCCCGGCTCGCGCACCGCTGATGGCGATGAGAACCGCGCCTCGGGAGCGAGGAGGGAGCCGCGAGGAACCGCAGAGAGCGAGGTGGACCGTCGGAGAGCGAGGAAGGCCGCCGAGAACAAAGGGGCGACCCGCGGTGCGGCGGCAGGCAGGAGAGAGCACTATCCGGCCAACGTTTGTAACTTTGTCGGCGTCAAAATGTGGCGACACTTGCGTACCGCCTAGGTGAGGTCTTCTACATGATGTTACCGGGTTGTCTGCAAAACTAAGCATTTCACTCTACCTGGGTACGTGATAATAAGGTATCACTGAATCATTGAAATTCCTGCAACCGCATACACTAACGCATACGCACACACACCGACTCATGTGCACAATCTCACACATTCACACTCGCATACACGTGCTGGCACACTCTTGCACGGACTCGCACACTCACACTGTCACACACAATCAATATCCAATGCGAGTCAGGCTACACCTCTGGAGAAATCTAGTTGAGTATGTCAGTTTAGTGCAGTTTATTGTCACGTGTACCGAGGTACCGTGAAAAGCTTTTGTTGCGTGCTACCCAGTCAATGGAAACAAAATACATCACTGCAGTCGAGCCATTTACAGAGTATAGATACATGATAAGGGGATAACGTTCAGTGCGAGGTAAAGCCTGCAAAATCCGATCGAGGATAGTCCGAGGATCAACAAAGAGGTAGATAGTAATTCAGCACTGCTTTCTGGTTGTGGTGGGATGATTCCGATGCCTGATAACAGCTGGGAAGTCGCTGTCCCTGAAACTGGAGGTGTGCATTTTCACACTTCTATACATTTTGCCTGCTGGGACAGAGGAGAAGCGGGAGTGGCAATGGTGCAACTCTTCCTTGATTATGCTGCTGGCCTTGCCGAGGCAGCGTGGTTTATAAATTGAGCCAATATAACGGAGGTTGGTTTGTGTGATGGTCTGGACAATTCACTGCAATTTCTGGTGTTCTTGTATGAAGCTGTTCCTAAACCAAGCTGTGATGCATCTTGATAAAATACTTTCTATGCTGCATCTGTCGAAGTTGGTGAGAGTTGTAGAGGACACGCCGAACTAGCTAAGCCTGCCAAGGACATGGATGGGTGAATTTCGGTTCGAGACCCTTCTTCAGACTGATTTTGGTGGGAAGGTGGAGAAGGCTGGAACAGCAGGACAAAGCGAGTTGAATGATGACTGGAATGAATACCGTTTTCATAGTTAGGTGGTTGAGGCCAGAGGTTAAAAGAGGTTAAAAGATAAAAGTTGCGAGATAACTATTGAGCAGGATGGAATTATAAAGAGAGAGGAGGGAATATCGGTTGAAGGTGGAGGTGGAGGTGGAGAGGATGAATAGGTGCGAGTCGGCGTGAAGCAAGAGATAGAGCGAGGGAAAAGCGGGAAGTTGCACGTTAGTTACCTGGCATTTGCTAATGTTCATACCATTAGGTTGCAAGGTTCCCAAGCGGACTATGAAGTGGCGTTCTTTCTGTTTTAATGTAACCTCTCTGGCGCTGGTGGAGGCCCAGGACAGAAAGGTCAGTGTGCGAGGGGGAGTTACAATGGCTTGCAACGGGGAGATACGGCAAGCCTTAGCAGAATGAGGGTAAGTGTTCGACAAAAAACGGTCGCCGAGCCTCCATTTCACCACGCCGATGTAAAGGACGCCATATCTGGAACACCACATGCAGTAGATGATATTAGAGGAGGTGCAGGTGAACATCTGTCTCACCTGGAAGGGCTGCTGGAGCGTGAGGGAAGAGGTATAGGGACAGCTGTTACATCCCAAGGTGGCTAACCGTTTTAACTGCACTTGCCAAGAAAGCCTTTGGAAAGAGAAGTGATGGCAAGTGATGGAGAGGTGGGGAAATGGATAGAGAAATAGGTCGTACAAAGACAAAATGGAGAGATAGAGGAGATGACGAAAGAAGAGGTGGAGGGAGAGTGAACTATCAAAGGGAGAGTGGGAAAATGAGGAGAGAGGGGAGTTCAGAGCGAGTGGGTTGGCAAAAGGGGGAGAGGGAAGCATTAGAGAGATGCAGGGAGAAGGAGGGAGGGAAGCAGTAAGAGTGGGAGGAGGAGGGGAGAGAGGTTGGCAGAGAGCGGGCGGCACAGAGAGGGAGAATATAGAGTGTAGGGGAGAGAGTAACAGTTCAGAGAGAGAATAGCAGTAAAGATGGAGAGAGAGAAAGAGAGGAGGGAGATGATGCATCATTCGCCGTTTGTTCTACTTTTAAGAAAATTCTGAGGCGTCAATGGTTCTGTTCACTGAGTGTCGTGAGTCTTTGTCTCGTTCCTCCTCAGAGGTGATGAATGTAGAGAATGTTGTTGTCCCAAGACAAAGCCAGATCCATTCCAGGCAAGCAAGGACTAAATGCTTACTAGGGGTCGCAGGGAGTGTGGGGTTGAGGTTACAATCAGTTCAGCCGCGATCACATTGAGTATTAAAACAGAGTGGGGGTCCATTTTAGTCTGAGGTGATCTGTTGAACTAATTCATCACGCTGTGGACAAAGGGTGTCCAGTCCACCTTCAAACTGGGCACCAGAATCCTTGAGAGGGTCCCTTGAATTTGGGATTGCCTTGCAGAGTGAAGGAAATCAGTTTAACAACATGTGGTGGAGAGTTGGACCAGATGGAGTTTGAACCAATATCCCCTTTGCTGGAACAATGCCGCTCCCAATTTCCGTCCCTCAGTATCGCCACAATTCCCAGTCTTTGGAGTTTCTCAATCAATTCCCTGAATAAATCACGACCTGTCTCAGCAGGGATTTCACTTGGCTGATGTCATCTGTTTGTGAATAATTTCAAAAGCTCTATTTTTAATTCTGTTGAAACTTCGCTGTCCCGGTGCAGACGGGAAATTGTATAAAATCTCCGGGAATGTTCTGCCCCAGCATTTCATTCCACGAGATTACTGGTAGCTCACGGGGACACGTCGCTGGGCAGAATATGGGGGAAAAGCTGCGGGAATATTACCACGTGCAGAAAATCTTGTACGTGATCATTGCTGCCGTTGGAGTCCCTGGTAAGTGAGCAGAACAATCCAAGATTTATAACTCCGTCTGTTAACCGGTGTTGACCTGATTCTGAACATGTTACAATATTCCCAACTGATGATCGTTGTGCAATAAGTATAAGAAAATAACTGCAGATGCTGGTACAAATCGATTTATTCACAAAATGCTGGAGTAACTCAGCAGGAGTAACTAATTGGAGGAGCAGCACCTCATATTTCGCCTGGGCAGTTTGCAGCCCGGTGGTATGAACGTCCTTCTCCAACTTCAGATAGCTCCTCTGTCCCTCACTTCCCCTCCTCCTTCCCAGATCTCCCTCTATCTTCCTGTCTCCACCTATATCCTTCGTTTGTCCCGCCCCCCTGATATCAGTCTGAAGAAGGGTCTCGACCCTAAACGTCACCCATTCCTTCTCTCCCGAGATGCTGCATAACCTGCTGAGTTACTCCAGCATTTTGTGAATAAATCGTTGTGCAATAATATGTGAAGCACATCAATCCTCTCAGTGAAATATCTTTGAATTAACGCTGCGATTTTTTTAAATTTTCAGACAGCCGAAACTAACCCTCCTTTTCTCCCACTGCCGGGACCCACTAGAATGTTGTTCTTGCCTTCAGTGGGACCTTGCCCAGAGTTGTCCCAGTGCTCGGGACAGGCAGCTCTCCGGGACGGTGTGACTGGGAGGGGTTTACATTGTGAAGTTCACTGTGTCTGAGTTATTGATCAGAGTGAACACCCGCTCATGTGGACACGTCTCACTGTGGAGTCTGTCACATTCGGAGTTAACCCGCCTGTTGGTCAATAATTGGATCTATCTCCTGAACCAGTGGCCGCGGATCTACCGGCGTGTGTTGTTACCGATCTGAACTCACTGTGGAATGAATCCATTAACGGATCCACTCTGCTGCCGGATCCTAAGTTGACCCTGCCTTCCCTCTGGAACCCTCCTCGTCCCCATCAGATGCCGAGTTCCCAGAGCCCTGGTTAAACGCGGCCGGTCACGGTTAAGTCTGTGAAACCGGCCCCATCAGAGACTGTGAGCGGGGTTAACTGTAGACAGGACCATTCCGCCTATTGTAGCGGGCGGCTGCTCGTTCCCACACCACCGGTTACACCGCCAGTCGCCTTATCTCTTCTCCCCTGAAGCGGGCAGGTCGGGCACAGTCGGAGCCGGGTCTGACATTGTTAAACCTGCATCCCGGCACCGACTCCAACACTCCTGATCTTCAGCTGAAAGTGGAGCCGGTGTTCGTCCCCGGAGACCGTGTTCAGTAATGCCCAGTGTCCGTCCCCTTCTCTTTCCGCAGTGAATTTTGTGGCAATTGTGATCCTGTCCCGGGGGAAATGCGGCCTCTCCACCTGCACCACTCGCTACCTGGTGGCCATGGCAGCGGCCGATCTACTCGCCCTGATCACCGAGGTCATTTTGTTTTGGATCCGATACCAATAGACAATAGACAATAGACAATAGGTGCAGGAGTAGGCCATTCAGCCCTTCGAGCCAGCACCGCCATTCAATGCGATCATGGCTGATCACTCTCAATCAGTACCCCGTTCCTGCCTTCTCCCCATACCCCCTCACTCCGCTATCCTTAAGAGCTCTATCCAGCTCTCTCTTGAAAGCATCCAACGAACTGGCCTCCACTGCCTTCTGAGGCAGAGAATTCCACACCTTCACCACTCTCTGACTGAAAAAGTTCTTCCTCAACTCCGTTCTAAATGGCCTACCCCTTATTCTTAAACTGTGGCCCCTTGTTCTGGACTCCCCCAAAATTGGGAACATGTTTCCTGCCTCTAATGTGTCCAATCCCCTAATTATCTTATATGTTTCAATAAGATCCCCCCTCATCCTTCTAAATTCCAGTGTATACAAGCCCAATCGCTCCAGCCTTTCAACATACGACAGTCCCGACATTCCGGGAATTAACCTAGTGAACCTACGCTGCACGCCCTCCATAGCAAGAATATCCTTCCTCAAATTTGGAGAACAAAACTGCACACAGTACTCCAGGTGCGGTCTCACCAGGGCCCGGTACAACTGTAGAAGGACCTCTTTGCTCCTATACTCAACTCCTCTTGTTACGAAGGCCAACATTCCATTGGCTTTCTTCACCGCCTGCTGTACCTGCATGCTTCCTTTCATTGACTGATGCACTAGGACACCCAGATCTCGTTGAACTCCCCCTCCTCCTAACTTGACACCATTCAGATAATAATCTGCCTTTCTATTCTTACTTCCAAAGTGAATAACCTCACACTTATCTACATTAAACTGCATCTGCCATGTATCCGCCCACTCACACAACCTGTCCAAGTCACCCTGCAGCCTTATTGCATCTTCCTCACAATTCACACTACCCCCCAGCTTAGTATCATCTGCAAATTTGCTAATGGTACTTTTAATCCCTTCGTCTAAGTCATTAATGTATATCGTAAATAGCTGGGGTCCCAGCACCGAACCTTGCGGTACCCCACTGGTCACTGCCTCCCATTCCGAAAGGGACCCATTTATCCCCACTCTTTGCTTTCTGTCTGTCAACCAATTTTCTATCCTACCCCCAATACAATGTGCCCTAATTTTGACCACTAATCTCCTATGTGGGACCTTGTCGAAGGCTTTCTGAAAGTCGAGGTACACCACATCCACTGACTCTCCCCTGTCAATTTTCCTAGTTACATCCTCAAAAAATTCCAGTAGATTTGTCAAGCATGATTTCCCCTTCGTAAAGCTATGCTGACTCTGAATGATCCCGTTACTGCTATCCAAATGCTCAGCAATTTCGTCTTTTATAATTGACTCCAGCATCTTCCCCACCACTGATGTCAGACTAACTGGTCTATAATTACACGTTTTCTCTCTCCCTCCTTTCTTAAAAAGTGGGATAACATTTGCTATCCTCCAATCCACAGGAACTGATCCTGAATCTATAGAACATTGAAAAATGATCTCCAATGCTTCCACTATTTCTAGAGCCACCTCCTTAAGTACCCTGGGATGCAGACCATCAGGCCCTGGGGATTTATCAGCCTTCAGTCCCATCAGTCTACCCAAAACCATTTCCTGCCTAATGTGGATTTCCTTCAGTTCCTCCATCACCCTAGGTTCTCCGGCCCCTAGAACATTTGGGAGATTGTGTGTATCTTCCTCAGTGAAGACAGATCCAAAGTAACGGTTTAACTCGTCTGCCATTTCTTTATTCCCCATAATAAATTCCCCTGTTTCTGCCTTCAAGGGACCCACATTTGCCTTGACTATTTTTTTCCTCTTCACGTACCTAAAAAAACTTTTGCTATCCTCCTTTATATTATTGGCTAGTTTACCCTCGTACCTCATCTTTTCTCCCCGTATTGCCTTTTTAGTTAACTTTTGTTGCTCTTTAAAAGAGTCCCAATCCTCTGTCTTCCCACTCTTCTTTGCTATGTTATACTTCCTCTACTTAATTTTTATGCTGTCCCTGACTTCCCTTGTCAGCAACAGGTGTCTCTTACTCCCCTTAGAGTCTTTCCGCCTCTTTGGAATAAATTGATCCTGCAACCTCTGCATTATTCCCAGGAATACCTGCCATTGCTTTTCTACCGTCTTCCCTGCTAGGGCCTCCTTCCAGTCAATTTTGGCCAGCTCCCGCCTCATGCCTCTGTAATCCCCTTTGCTATACTGTAATACCGACACTTCCGATTTTCCCTTCTGCCTTTCCATTTGCAGAGTAAAACTTATCATGTTGTGATCACTGCCTCCTAATGGCTCTTTTACCTCTTGTCCCCTTATCAGATCAGGATCATTACACAACACTAAATCCAGAATTGCCTTCTCCCTGGTAGGCTCCAGTACAAGCTGTTCTAAGAATCCATCTCGAAGGCACTCTACAAACTCTCTTTCCTGGGGTCCATTTCCAACCTGATTTTCCCAGTCTACCTGCATGTTGAAATCTCCCATAACCACCGTAGCATTACATTTTTGGCTCGCCAATTTTATCTCCTGATTCAACTTGCACCCTATGTCGAGGCTACTGTTTGGGGGCCTATAGATAACTCCCATTAGGGTCTTTTTACCCTTACAATTTCACATTTCTATCCATACTGATTCAACATCTCCTGATTCTATGTCACCCCTTGCAAGGGAATGAATATCATTCCTTACCATCAGAGCAACCCCACCCCCTCTACCCTCCTGTCTGTCTTTTCTATACGTTGTGTACCCCTGAATATTCAGTTCCCAGCCCTGGTCCTCTTGTAGCCATGTCTCAGTGATCCCTACAACATCATACTTGCCCATGACTAACTGAGCCTCAAGCTCATCCACTTTATTTTTTATACTACGCGCATTTAAGTACAACACTTTATCTTCTGTATTTACCTCCCCTCTCACATCGGTCACAATTGGCCCTGCCCTTAATTTCTTTTCCCCTCTAGAACTTCTGTTCCCCTTCTTCCGAGAGTCTTTTGCAATATCTCCTGTATTCCCTTTTTTACCTCATCTTCATATTCACAATTTGTCAACCCCCCCCCCACTACTTAGTTTAAAGCCACAGGTGCCGCACTAGCAAACCTGCCTGCCAGAATGTTTGTCCCCCTGCTGTTAAGATGTAACCCGTCCCTTTTGTACAAGTCACCCCTAGCCCAGAAGAGATCCCAGTGGTCCAGAAATCTAAATCCCTGCTCTCTGCACCAGCCCCTCAGCCATATATTCATACTCTTTATCTCTCTGTTCCTGGCCTCACCAGCACGAGGTACCGGTAGCAGTCCAGAGATAACCACCTTCGACGTCCTACTTCTCAGCGTTTTTCCCAACTCTCTAAACTCCCGCTGTAGCACCTCCTTCCTCTTCCGCCCGACGTCATTCGTGCCCACATGCACAACGACTTCAGGTTGATCGCCTTCCCTCACTAGGATTTTCTGAAGCCGGTCCGTGATGTGTTGAACCCTGGCACCAGGGAGGCAACAGACCATCCTCAAGTCCCTCCTGCTGCCACAGAATCTTCTGTCCGTCCCTCGGACGATGGAGTCACCGACCACTACGGCTCCTCCTGACTTCGGTCTCGCCTGTCGAGTATCCTTGCCAACAGGTCCGCCACTCGGACTGGAACCGTCTTGTGCCCCGACAGTTCCCAAGAGGGTATACCTATTTGCAATAGGCACAGCCACTGGGGTCTCCTGTAGTCCACGTCCACTCCCCCCTGAAACAGTCTCCCACCTTCGCTCGACCTGGACCCTTGGCGTGACAGCCTCACAATAGGTCCTGTCGAGGAAACTCTCGCATTCCCGGATGGCCCTGAGGTCATCCAACTGCCTCTCCAACTTCACCACACGTCCCTTCAGGAGCTGCACATGGACACAGTTCTTGCAGGTGTAGCTCTCAGAAGCTCCAGCGACGTCCCTGTCTTCCCACATCCTGCAGGAAACACACTGCACCAACTTTTCCGCCATTACCTTGTGTCTGGCTTAAAACAATTGTAACCTCCTCACCTCAGCCTCCTCGCCGAAGACTCGCAGCCAAAGACTCGCACTTTTCTCACAGGGCAGACTCGCAGCCAAAGACTCGCACTTTTCTCACAGGGCAGACTCGCAGCCAAAGACTCGCACTTTTCTCACAGGGCAGACTCGCAGCCAAAGACTCGCACTTTTCTCACAGGGCACTTCCCTCACTGGGCTGCACCCGGACAGGGCTGCACCCTTTTGCAAGCCTTGCTTATATCACCAATTCAATTGCCTGATTGTCCAATTTACCAGACTTCACTTAAATGATCAACCAATCCACGTATTCTCTTCTGACTGACTTATTACACTGTAATTCCCACTCAATTACAGCCAATGGTGGTCCTCTCTCCAACTTCCCGACCTTTACAGACTGATTAACAGTGCCCTATTGGCGCTCTTTTTAAACTGCCGTTTCTACCACTATTAACAGGTACTTACTTTCAGCCAATGGTCGTCCTCTCTCCAACTTCCCGACCTTTACAGACTGATTAACAGTGCCCTATACCATTACTTTTATTGGAGTTTCCTGTCCATCACCCCTGTGTGCAGTGTTAACGATGTACTGATGTCTGCAGCTACAGACTGTTCTGTCTGGTTCACCGTCACTTTCACCTTTGATCGCTTTGTCGGCATTTGTTGCCAGAAGTTGAAAACTATATATTGCACCGGGAAAACTGCGGCTGCGGTTCTCGCAACAACCGGCGTTCTGCTCTGTCTGAAAAACGTTCCCCGCTACTTCACACGGGAACCCTGGACAATCATCGACAATGTCCCGTGGGGCTATGTCATGAAGGAAAGTTATTTCACTGACCCCGGGTGGGTGGCATTTGACTGGTTCGACACGGTTTTATCTCCGCTCCTCCCTTTCGCTGTGATCCTGCTGCTCAACGCTCTGACTGTCCGGCACATTTTAGTGGCCAGTCGGGTCCGTCAGGGTCTGAGGGGTCAGAGCAAGGGGGAGAAGCGCAGTGACCCAGAGATGGAGAGCAGGAGGAGGTCTGTGGTTTTACTCTTCCCATCTCCGGCAGCTTCATCCTCCTGTGGCTGACGCTGGTTGTAGATTTCGTCTATTATCAGATCACAGGGATTGGAGCTGATCTGAATGATTCTCAATATATCTTGAACAACGTCGGGTTTTTGCTGAGGAATTTCAGCTGCTGCACCAACACATTTATTTACGCGGCGACCCAGTCCAAGTTCAGGGAGCAGGTGAAGAGCGCGGTGAAATATCCGGTCACCTCAGCGCTTCGGCTCATTAATAAACTCACGCCCTGAGCGCATCCCAGAGACGGCCGCAGTCCCTCCGCTCCGGGCTCCGACTCCTCACATTCACCGCCGCATCTTCCAGCTGTCAGTCCCGGGCGGATGATCCCATCGACGGCCCCGCTCCGGGACCGCCAACCCCTCACATTCACCCAATCGCCCCGTTGCTCAAAGATGCAGATTAAGCAGAACAAATAACACCATTGCCTGTCATATATATTGACCATTTTTAATGACAGTCCCTGATCATTTAAGTGCTTATTTCAGTTTCTACCCCCTCAATCTCACCATCCCCCCCTCCACACTGGGGACCGGTCAGGGGTAGGGTGGGTGGGTATCTCTCTCTCTCTCTCTCCCACCCCCCTCTCCCCCTCCCCCCCCCCCCTCTCTCTCCTCTCTCTCTCTCTCTCTCTCTCTCTCTCCTCTCTCTCTCTCTCTCTCTCTCTCTCTCTCTCTCTCTCTCTCTCTCTCTCTCTCTCTCTCTCTCTCTCTCTCTCTCTCTCTCTCTCTCTCTCTCTCTCTCTCCCTCTCCCTCTCCCTCTCCCTCTCCCTCTCTCTCTCTCTCTCTCTCTCTCTCTCTCTCTCTCTCTCTCTCTCTCTCTCTCTCTCTCTCTCTCTCTCTCTCTCTCTCTCTCTCTCTCTCTCTCTCTCTCTCTCTCTCTCTCTCTCTCTCTCTCTCTCTCTCTCTCTCTCTCTCTCTCTCTCTTCTCCCTTCCTCTCTTCTCCCTTCCTCTCTTTCCCTCTCCACTTAATTTTCATAAATTTATTATAATAAACTATATTAATATATGATACCCTGCCCCCATCCACTTTGTAACAAAATTTACAATATATTAAGCTAATATTTGTTATCCCCTCTCTCTCCCTCCCCTCTCCCTCTCCCTCTCCTCTTTCTCTCCCCCTCCACTGTATAAGAAAACATTAAAAATAATAAATTAAACTTAACTAATATTTGATACCCCCTCTCCCCTTTTTCTCCCCTATCACTCTCCCTCTCCACCCTACTCTGTCTCTCTTTCTCTCTCTCTCTCCCCCTCTCTCACCCTCTCTCAATCTTCCTCTCGCCCTCTCTCTCTCCTCCCCCTCTCTCTTTCCCCTTTTTCTCTCTCCCCTGTGGTATCACAGTCAGTGAAAACGGTGAGCAGGAATTAAAGCAGGAACTTTTTCAATTTGGAAAGTGAGCTGAGAAATTGCAAGTGGTGTTTCTTGCAGATCATCTCCCACCTCCCTTTCTCTCTCCCTCCATCCTTACTGCTGTCCTCTCTTTAAACTGTGACTCTCTCTCTCTCCTACACTCCCTTATCTCTCTCTCTCTCTGCCCCTCTATCTCTGTCAACCTTTCACCCCTTACCCCTCCCCTCCCCTCTCACTCTCACTGCATCTCTCCCTCAGTTTCTCTCTATCTATCTGGGCGGCTCGATTGTAATCATGTAGAGTAATGTCGACATCAAGTGGACGGCAAGGGAACTGCAAACAAGCGTGGCCTCACCAACCCCTTGTAAACTGTGATATAACGCCCCAACATCTGCACTTAATACCGTAACAAATGAAAGACATCGCGCCCAAACTTCACAGATATCCAAACTAAATGCCGCACGCTATTCCACCGTCCACTTCCCCAGCTGATCAAAATCCCAACATCATTCTTAATATGCATCTTGGCAATCTACCATCCCACCTGCCTTAAATTTTATTTGTAAAGTTAGTAATCATTCCTTGCACCATCTGAATCAATTCGTTGATATAGATAACAGACAGCAATTGTCCCACCGCTGTGTATGCCAATAGTCACGGACCTGCAGTCATAAAGTTCACGTTCATGTTGAATGGTTAATTCGGTTTGTAGATTTCATGAATCCCTTGTGACCTGCTGTGTGTTCAATGTAAACCAGCATCTCGTGTTCCTTGTATCTACATTCTTTATCCCCATGGTGGGGAACAGAATATAAATGTTGAGCAGGGACGTGCTATATTCAAACGACAGAAATAAATAAATCACAACTAAACCACGAATTGGACGTTATATGGAAAATGTTTTTTTCAGGGTCTCTGGGTTGTCACGTCTTTCATTGTGATTGGAGGTCTCTCTCCCTTAACTCAAGCCGAATGCAACCGCAGTAGCAGCTTCACCTGAAGACATCGACATCTTAGTCTGACATCAGTGGTGGGGAAGATGCTGGAGTCAATTATAAAAGACGAAATTGCTGAGCATTTGGATAGCAGTAACGGGATCATTCAGAGTCAGCATGGATTTACGAAGGGGAAATCATGTTTGACAAATCTACTGGAATTTTTTGAGGATGTAACTAGGAAAATTGACGGGAGAGTCAGTGGATGTGGTGTACCTCGACTTTCAGAAAGCCTTCGACAAGGTCCCACATAGGAGATTAGTGGGCAAAATTAGGGCACATGGTATTGGGGGTAGGGTACTGACATGGATAGAAAATTGGTTGACAGACAGAAAGCAAAGAGTGGGGATAAATGGGTCCCTTTCGGAATGGGAGGCAGTGACCAGTGGGGTACCGCAAGGTTCGGTGCTGGGACCCCAGCTATTTACGATATACATTAATGACTTAGACGAAGGGATTAAAAGTACCATTAGCAAATTTGCAGATGATACTAAGCTGGGGGGTAGTGTGAATTGTGAGGAAGATGCAATAAGGCTGCAGGGTGACTTGGACAGGTTGTGTGAGTGGGCGGATACATTGCAGATGCAGTTTAATGTAGACAAGTGTGAGGTTATTCACTTTGGAAGTAAGAATAGAAAGGCAGATTATTATCTGAATGGTGTCAAGTTAGGAGGAGGGGGAGTTCAACGAGATCTGGGTGTCCTAGTGCATCAGTCAATGAAAGGAAGCATGCAGGTACAGCAGGCAGTGAAGAAAGCCAATGGAATGTTGGCCTTCGTAACAAGAGGAGTGGAGTATAGGAGCAAAGAGGTCATTCTACAGTTGTACCGGGCCACGGTGAGACCGCACCTGTAGTACTGTGTGCAGTTTTGGTCTCCAAATTTGAGGAAGGATATTCTTGCTATTGAGGGCGAAACAAGTAGAGTAGTGATGGAAATTAGGAGGATTAAAGAAGAGGAGGTACGGACACTTTTGAAGAATATAAAAGTGGATATTCTTGCTATGGAGGGCGTGCAGCGTAGGTTCACTAGGTTAATTCCCGGAATGGCGGGACTGTCGTATGTTGAAAGGCTGGAGCGATTGGGCTTGTATACA
The DNA here is from genome assembly GCF_053455715.1 of Rhinoraja longicauda. Taxonomy (NCBI): domain Eukaryota; kingdom Metazoa; phylum Chordata; class Chondrichthyes; order Rajiformes; family Arhynchobatidae; genus Rhinoraja; species Rhinoraja longicauda. The sequence goes on along the minus strand of NW_027601272.1, from coordinate 5,019 downwards.
CTGGAATTTAGAAGGATGAGGGGGGATCTTATTGAAACATATAAGATAATTAGGGGATTGGACACATTAGAGGCAGGAAACATGTTCCCAATGTTGGGGGAGTCCAGAACAAGGGGCCACAGTTTAAGAATAAGGGGTAGGCCATTTAGAACGGAGATGAGGAAGAACTTTTTCAGTCAGAGAGTGGTGAAGGTGTGGAATTCTCTGCCTCAGAAGGCAGTGGAGGCCAGTTCGTTGGATGCTTTCAAGAGAGAGCTGGATAGAGCTCTTAAGGATAGCGGAGTGAGGGGGTATGGGGAGAAGGCAGGAACGGGGTACTGATTGAGAGTGATCAGCCATGATCGCATTGAATGGCGGTGCTGGCTCGAAGGGCTGAATGGCCTACTCCTGCACCTATTGTCTATTGTCTATTGTCTATTGTCTAAAGCTGCAGGAAGCAGTTTCATTTGGATGAATTAATTGGCTGAAAGTTTCGTTTATATCCTGGTACGTCTCTGCATTCTGGTTGTAAAATATAAAATGTGCATTTTGCAGATCCATTCACTGCAGTCTATTTGTGAGATTTCGATAAACTATCTTGAGATCTTTACATGCTTGTAACATGTATCACGAATCTAAGTTCGATATTGCTTCCTGCATCGTTAACCAAGGACACTTGTTCACACTTTACATTTTCTCATTGGTTTCCTTTAGCGAAACAAGCCTTTGACTGTCGGTTGTGGTCAGAATGGGGGCTTTGGCGCTGCCTTCAGATCGCTGTATCTACTGATTTGGAAGCCACTCCGGACAATGAGGAAATTTTAAACCAGTTGTCCCTCTGTTTGGTTTGTTGTTGTCTTCACCTGGGCGTCAATTCCATCTCGTTGCATCATCCTTCCGCGGTGGAACACACGCCATCCTTCCAACCGACCACACACCTTCTCACTTGTTTCTCCTTTAATATTCTGTGCTTTCTATCGACGGTACTGGGTTGATACACTCAACTACACAAATTAAGGGCTTGGTCAATTTTAGGGCATTACATTAAATTATCATTTTGGGGAAGGTCTTTGTATATGGTAATTATGGGAGAGCACCAATAAATGTTCAATTAGGGGAGGGCACCACAAATGGGGATTTGCGGGAACACCGTTATTGAAGCATGGCGGGTGGATAAACAACAAATATGAAATTAGCGAAGGGAAACTGTAAATGTGGAAATAGGGGAGTGCTCCTGCAAATGGGAAACCAGGAGAAGGCAAACCTACGTAGAATTAGGGAAGGGTCCTGCCTGTTTCCGTAAATGTTCCTACTTCTCTCTGTGGGTATTCATGTCTCTATCTCTCCGTGTTTTCCCGTCTCTGTCTGCTGGTGTTCCTGCTGTATGTGTGCTCCTGGTGGTCTCCATTAAAGAACTCCCACGGTGTGCGAGAGGAAATACACAGGAACATACGCCCATACACACAGGTAAATATACAACACAATGTGCAAACTGGTGCTAGGAACATTCCTCAGCATTGAACTGTTCTACTGTGTCCCTTCAGTACATTCTGTGTGTCCCCACGTCCAGGCTCGACTCGTCCATCCTGTAGGGATTGTTCCCTCTCGCCCTGTCCCTCGGCCACATTTCGGGAAATCTGACCACCGAACGGTGCTTCTGCTCCCTGCCAACAAGCAACAATTGAAGCAGGAGGGTCCGATGCAGAGAGTTGTAACAAGATGGTCAACGGACGCGGGTGATATCTCACGCGACTTCTTTAAGTCAGTAGACTGCTCCACGGTCAGGGATTTAGCAGCTAAACTGAATGAGTACGCCTCTGCCGTGACTGACTTCATCAACAAGTGAGTGGAAGACTGTGTGCCGCCGAAGTCAACGTGAGTGTTCCCCAACCGGAAACCATGGATGTACATTCACCAGGTCCGATGCATACAAGTCAAACGATCCCAAGCGGTAAAAGAAGCCACGATGTGCTCTCCGCAAAGCCATCAAGGATGCCAAGGGGTAATAGCGGTACAAACCTCAGTCCCAGTATAATTTCTGGGTTACACGGAGAATGTGGCAAGGTCTGATTAAGATAACAGGATGCAACGCAAATTCAGGCAACTTCATTGGTAATAGTGCGACCCAACACGATGAAAGGAATGCTTCCTAAGCTCGCTTCGAGCAGACGGCCAACAGGGCGGTGACACCTGACTCTTCAGACTCCAGTGTGCCTCTCCCCAGGGTGACTGTAGCAGAGGTTGGATCAGCCTTCATGTGAGGAAACCCACGAAATGGAACAGGCCCAGACGGAGTTCCTGGCCGTGTCCCTAGTAGCTGCACAGACAAGCTAGAGAGAATATTTGTCGCAGCTCTAACCTCGCCCGTCTCGGTTCTCAGGGACCCACATGCTCAAAAAGTCCATCGTCATTCCAATGTCGAAGAAACGCAACACCTCAAGCTTAAACGATAACCATTCAGTGGCCTTGACTTTCACCATCATGAAATATTTTGAATGGCTGGTTATGGAACGCATTAAATACAGTCTACCCAGCGGACATGCCGTACTGCATTTCGCCCACCGCTATCACAGGCCAGCGGACGATGCCATCGCACTAGCCCTACACTCACCATTGGAACACCTGGATCAGAGCGACACCCGAGTCAGACTCATATTCATAAGTTACAGTTACACCTTTAATATCATTATACCATGCAAATCCATCACCAAATTCGCGGGATTTAGTGTCAATACTCATCTCTGAAACTGGACCCTCGACTTCCTGCCCAACAGACACCATTAAGTGAGGATAGCGGATAGATCGTCCTCTACGATTATCCACAACACGGGAGTTCCGCAAGGATGCGTTCTCGGCCCCTTCTTTACTCCTTGTACACCCACGAATGTGCAGGCATGTAAAATCTAATTCAATTTTCAAATTCGCAGACGGCACCACCATTGTGGGCCGGATACCATATATTGATAATCGGAGTACAGGAAGGAGATCGAGAACCTCAATGCCAGCAAGGCAAATGACATAATGATGGACTTTGGGAAGCCGACATACCCAAATTTGCATTGAAGGCATCGATGGAGAGACGGTTGGAATCTTCAAATTGAGAAGAGAAATATCACCAACAACCTCTCCTGGGGCACTCATATTGAAGCAACGGCCAAGAAAGCACACCAACGCCGCTAATGCCTTGGAAGGCTTAGGAAAATTGGCTTGTCCCCGGCAACACTCTCCAATTTGCACATATGCACCATAAAAAGCAGTTCATCAGGATATATCACTAGTTGGTTCGGGAACAGCTCCATCCAAGACCGCAAGAATTTGCAGCGAATTGTGGACGCAGCCAGCACCTCAAACGAACAAACCTCTCTTCTATTGACTCCATTTATACCTTTCAATGTGTCTGTCCAAATGTCTATTAAATGAAATGATTTTTGCCTGAAATGTAATATTTTTGCCTCAAATAATTCCTCTGGCAGTTCAGTTCATGTAGCTGACAATCCCTGTATGAATTCATCGACCCATCACTTTTTTTCCGGAGGGAAATAAAAAAAACGGGGTATACTCAGGACACTCATGAAACCTCTGTGGGAAAATTAAAACGTATCTAATGTCAAAAGTGAATTATCTTGTCAAAGGCCTGATATTCGCCAACAAATACATGGTGTGGTATCGTTTCGCGACACACACTCACGCAAACCCCGCTGATGCACCGCACTCTGCATTAGAGTGTCAACTACCTCGTCAGTGTAGCCGAACCGTGTGGCAAAATTAGTTCCTGTCTAACTTTCATTGCACAATAGAAATAACCAAATCTGACTACAGTCGAGTTGGTCGCTCTATTTCCTCAAGCTGTAGCTGCAAAAATGCCACCATCGACTCAACATGTCTGAACGAACTCACTTGACAAATAGTTCCAGATACCCAGCACCCTTTGAGTGTAAAGTCTTCCCTTCAGGTTTCTTGTGGTTTTTGCCTGTCTCACCTATAAACCTCTGATCACTGGTTTTTCGTTCCACATCCTGGATAAAAGACCGTGTGCGATCACCCTATCTATTCTCTTCATGACTGTTTCCACCTTTATAAGCACATCCATGTATTTCCCCACTCCAAGTTATAATGTCCCCGGGATGAATATATTTGTTGGCAATAGGAATGTGAATATAACATGTGGCCACGTATGGAAATTAATATTAGTCCCAGGTCATTTCGCTAGCTATGATACTGAAAGCAGGAACAGACTCAAGCTTGAATTGTGCGTGCGCCCGTATGTACCTGTGTGTGCTGTGGGAAGGAGTGGCTGTTATCTCCAAACACCCGGACCTCGGAATCATGTCCCCCTCTAAGAATTCATGCTCAAATTTATCACCAACAGTCCTCAATCAGTGAGGATAGGTGAGACCTCCTACACAATAACATTCACATCGGAGCCCTGCAAGGATGAGTTGTCAGTCCGCGATTATACCCTCTTTACCTTCGTAACCGGACAGGCAAGTCCGGCTCTAATTACATCGACGAGTTTGCTGATGTGATGGGCCGAATAACGGACAATGAGGCGATGACGTACACGAACGATATGGAGAACTTACTGACATGGTGTCAGCACCATAACCACGCTTTCAATGTCAGCGGGACGAAGGAGGTAGTTATTGACCTGAGGAAGCAGAGTGCAGTACGTGCCCCAATCTGCACTAATGGTACAAAATGACAACGATAGCGAGCTCAGGTTGCTTGGCGATAATGTAATCAACGATCTGACGTGGAGCAACCAACATTGATGCGACACCGAAGAAGGCACAAAAATGAAAACAGTAATCAATGTGTCACGTCTTCTGTTACTATTACAAACGTCTGGAGATTTGCGGTAAAATGCATATTGTTACATTGCATCGCAGCTTGGTTTGGAAACAACTCTGCCAAGACCGCGAGAAATAGCAGAGGGTTGTACATATAGCCCAGTCCATCACACAGGCCAGTCTCCGTCTACACTTCACGCTGCATAACATTACACAAACACCCAACACAATCAAACACCTGTCCATTCCC
>NW_027601271.1:817679-820500 GCF_053455715.1 Rhinoraja longicauda | reverse complement strand
TCTTTAGTCAGAGGGTGGTGAATCTGTGGGATTCTTTGCCACAGACGGCGGTGGAGGCCAAGTGAGTGAGTATATTTGAGGAGTACAAAAATAGATTCTTGATTAGAGTCGTATAGTGATACAGTGTGGAAACAGGCCCTTCTGCCCAACTTGTCCACACTGACCAGTCTACCCCGTCGACACTTGTCCCACCTGTCATCACCTGGTCCATATCCGTCCAAACTTGTCCTATCCATGTACCTGTCTGGCTGTTTGTTAAATGATGGGATAGTCCCTGCCTCACCTTCTTCCTCCGGCACCTCGTTCCATACACCCACCACCCTTTGTGTGAAAATGTTACCCCTCAGATACCTACTAAATCTTCACCTTGCACTTATGTCCTCGATTCCTCCACACTGGGCACGAGACTTTGTGCGTCTACCCGATCTATTACCCTCGTGGGATGGACTTCCTCGGTCCCTTCTCTCTCCGCTGCGCTCAATGCCAGAGACACATCGTAGACGTAAGTGTCTGGGTTAGAGAGGGAGAAGGAGAGGGAGAGGAGAGAGGGGGTGGGGAAAGGGGAGGGGAGAGAGAGAGGGGAGAGCGAGAGAGGGAGATAGAGAGAGGGGGAGACAGAGAGAGGGAGAGTGAGACATAGAAACATGGAAAAATAGGTGAAGGCCATTTGGCCGTTCGAGCCAGCACCGCCATTCTCCCCACACACCTGATCTCCTGACCCCCCAAGACACATGACCCACGGCTCCCCCACAAACCTGACGACCAGCCGCCCTGCTGCCGCCCAGACGCCCACACACTTGACCGCAAGCTCCCCCACACACACGTGACCCCAGCGCCCCACACACGCCTGACCTCCAGCGACCCCCACACTCATGTCCCCCAGCTCCCCACAAACCTTACACGTAGCCCTCCGCACACCTGACCCGCTGACCCCTACACACCTGACCTGCAGCCCCCCCCCCTTGTGAAAACATCTGGTTAATTGAGCTCCGCTGCCTTCTGTGGCGGACATTTCCACAGATTCACAACTCTGGGTGAAAACCTTTTTTCCATCTCAGTCCTAAGTAGCCTACCCTTATTCTGAAACTGTGTCCACTGGTTATGGACACTCCCAACACTGGGTCACGTGTGGGGAGAGACTGGGGTCAGGTGTGTGTGGGGGCTGGTGGTCAGGGGGTCAGATGTGTGGGGGCCGGGGGCTAGGGCTCAGGTGTGTGCGGGGGGCTAGCGGTCAAGTATGTGCGGGAGCAGGGGATCAGTTGTGTGGGTGAATTGGGGTTCTGGTGTGTGGGGGCTGTTGGTCCGGTGTGTGGTGGGGCTGGGGGCTCAGGTCCGTGGGGGGGACTAGGGGTTAGGTGTGAGGGGGGCTTGGGCCAGATGTGTGGGGGGCTGGGTTCATGTGTGTGGGGGCGCAGGGGAGCAGGTTTCAGATGTATGGGGGACTGGGTGTCAGGTGTTGTGGGGCGACTGTTGGTAAAAGGTTTGGGGGTCTTAGGCTCATGGGTGTGGGGGGAGGGGGTCAGGTCTGTGGGAGGGTTGGGATCAGGTGTTTAGGGGGGGATGGGGATCAGGGGTGTTGGGTGACTGGGGGTCAAGGGCTCAGGTGTGTGGGGGCTGGGGGTCAGGTGTGTGTGGGGTTCTGGGGGATCAGGTATTTGGGTGCGCTGGGGGGGCAGGGGATCACGTGTGTGTGGGGGGCATGGTGTCAGGGCTCACGTGTATATGAGGGGGCGGGTGTCAGACGTGTGGGGGGCTGTGGGTCATGTATGTGGGTGGCTATGGCTCAGGTGTGTGGGGGGCTGGGTTTCGGGTGTGTGGGGGGCTGGGTGTCAGGTGTGTGGGGGGCTGGATGTCAGGTGTGTTGGGGGCTGGGTGTCAGATTGTGGGTGGCTGGTGGTCAGGTGTGTGGGGGCTGAGGGACAGGTTGTGGGGGGCTTGGGGTCAGGTGTGTGGGGGGGTCTTTGGGGTCAGGGTTGTGGGAGGGCTGGGGGTCACGTGTGTGGCTGGCTAATTGTCAGGTGAGTGGGTGGCTGAGTGTCAGGTGTGTGGGGGGACTGTAGTTTACTTATGTGGGGTGGAAGGGCTGGGTGATAGTTCTGTGGGAGGGCTGTGGTTCAGGGGTGTTGGGTGGTTGGGGGGCAGGTGCGTGAGGGGGGGAGGGGGTGGACAGGTGTGGGGGGGGGGCTGATGTGTGTTGGGTCTTTGGGTCAGGTGTGTTGGAGCGGTCAGGAAAATTTGGTGCGTTGGGTGGCTGGGGGTCAGGTGTGTGGGCGGGTTGGGGTCAGTTTGTCAGGTGTGTGGGGGAGCTGCGTTCATGTGTGTGAGGGGGCTGGGGCCCAGGTGTGGGGGGGGGGGGCTGGGAGTCAAGTGTGTGGGGGGGGTGGTGGTCAGTTGTGTGGGGGTCAGGTGGTCAGGTGAGTGGGGGGCTGGGAATCAGTGGGTCAAGTGTGTGGGGGACTGGGGGTCAGACATGAATGTGGCTGGAGGTGAGGTGTGTTTGGGTACTGTGGGTCAGGTGTGTGGGGGGGCTGGGGGTCCGGTGTGTGGGCGGGCTGGGGTCAGTTTGTCAGTTGGGTGGGTGAGCTGCGGTTCATGTGTGTGAGGGTGCTGGGGCTCAGGTGCGTGGGGGGGGTGCTGTGGGTGCTGTGGGTCAGGCGTGTGGGGGGCTGGGGTTCAGGTGTGTTGGGTTCTGGGTGTCAGGTGTTTGGGGGCTGCGGTTCAAGTGTCTGGGGTGCTGGGGGTCAGGTATGTGGGGGCTGGTAGTCAGGTGTGAGGGGGGGTTGGGGGTCAGGTGTGAAGGGGCGGGGGATCAGGTATTTGG
>NW_027601271.1:808449-817179 GCF_053455715.1 Rhinoraja longicauda | reverse complement strand
AGCTTATTTGAGGTTGTAGTGTTTAACAGCCGAATGGCTGTAGGAAAGAAGCTGTTCCTGAACCTGGACGTTACAAATCAGATTCAACCCCTACTCACCTGAGCACCTGACCCGCACACACCTGACTCCCAGCCCTGCACACACCTGACCACCAGTCCCCCCAAATACCTGATCCCCCGCCCCTTCACACCTGACCCCCAACCCCCCCTCACACCTGACTACCAGCCCCCACGTACCTGACCCCCAGCACCCCAGACACTTGAACCGCAGCCCCCAAACACCTGACACCCAGAACCCAACACACCTGAACCCCAGCCCCCCACACGCCTGATCCACAGCACCCACAGCACCCCCCCACGCACCTGAGCCCCAGCACCCTCACACACATGAACCGCAGCTCACCCACCCAACTGACAAACTGACCCCAGCCCGCCCACACACCGGACCCCCAGCCCCCCCACACACCTGACCCACAGTACCCAAACACACCTCACCTCCAGCCACATTCATGTTTGACCCCCAGTCCCCCACACACTTGACCCACTGATTCCCAGCCCCCCACTCACCTGACCACCTGACCCCCACACAACTGACCACCACCCCCCCCCACACACTTGACTCCCAGCCCCCCCCCCCACACCTGGGCCCCAGCCCCCTCACACACATGAACCGCAGCTCCCCCACACACCTGACAAACTGACCCCAACCCGCCCACACACCTGACCCCCAGCCACCCAACGCACCAAATTTTCCTGACCGCTCCAACACACCTGACCCAAAGACCCAACACACATCAGCCCCCCCCCACACCTGTCCACCCCTCCCCCCCTCACGCACCAGCCCCCCAACCACCCAACACCCCTGAACCACAGCCCTCCCACACAACTATCACCCAGCCCTTCCACCCCACATAAGTAAACTACAGTCCCCCCACACACCTGACACTCAGCCACCCACTCACCTGACAATTAGCCAGCCACACACGTGACCCCCAGCCCTCCCACAACCCTGACCCCAAAGACCCCCCCACACACCTGACCCCAAGCCCCCCACAACCTGTCCCTCAGCCCCCACACACCTGACCACCAGCCACCCACAATCTGACACCCAGCCCCCAACACACCTGACATCCAGCCCCCCACACACCTGACAACCAGCCCCCCACACACCCGAAACCCAGCCCCCCACACACCTGAGCCATAGCCACCCACATACTTGACCCACAGCCCCCCACACGTCTGACACCCGCCCCCTCATATACACGTGAGCCCTTACACCATGCCCCCCACACACACGTGATCCCCTGCCCCCCCAGCCCACCCAAATACCTGATCCCCCAGAACCCCACACACACCTGACCCCCAGCCCCCACACACCTGAGCCCTTGACCCCCAGTCACCCAACACCCCTGATCCCCATCCCCCCTAAACACCTGATCCCAACCCTCCCACAGACCTGACCCCCTCCCCCCACACGTATGAGCCTAAGACCCCCAAACCTTTTACCAACAGTCGCCCCACAACACCTGACACCCAGTGCCCCATACATCTGACACCTGCTCCCCTGCGCCCCCACACACATGAACCCAGCCCCCCACACATCTGGCCCAAGCCCCCCTCACACCTAACCCCTAGTCCCCCCCACGGACCTGAGCCCCCAGCCCCACCACACACCGGACCAACAGCCCCCACACACCAGAACCCCAATTCACCCACACTCCTGATCCCCTGCACCCGCACATACTTGACCGCTAGCCCCCCGCACACACCTGACCCCTAGCCCCCGGCCCCCACACACCTGACCCCCTGACCACCAGCCCTCACACACACCTGACCCCAGTCTCTCCCCACACGTGACCCAGTGTTGGGAGTGTCCATAACCAGTGGACACAGTTTCAGAATAAGGGTAGGCTACTTAGGACTGAGATGGAAAAAAAGGTTTTCACCCAGAGTTGTGAATCTGTGGAAATGTCCGTCACAGAAGGCAGCGGAGCTCAATTAACCAGATGTTTTCACAAGGGGGGGGCTGGAGGTCAGGTGTGTAGGGGTCAGCGGGTCAGGTGTGCGGAGGGCTACGTGTAAGGTTTGTGGGGAGCTGGGGGACATGAGTGTGGGGGTCGCTGGAGGTCAGGCGTGTGTGGGGCGCTGGGGTCACGTGTGTGTGGGGGAGCTTGCGGTCAAGTGTGTGGGCGTCTGGGCGGCAGCAGGGCGGCTGGTCGTCAGGTTTGTGGGGGAGCCGTGGGTCATGTGTCTTGGGGGTCAGGAGATCAGGTGTGTGGGGAGAATGGCGGTGCTGGCTCGAACGGCCAAATGGCCTTCACCTATTTTTCCATGTTTCTATGTCTCACTCTCACTCTCTCTGTCTCCCCCCTCTCTCTCTCTCTCGCTCTCCCCTCTCTCTCCCCTCCCCTTTCCCCACCCCCTCTCCCCTCTCCCTCGCCTTCTCCCTCTCTAACCCAGACACTTACGTCTACGATGTGTCTCTGGCATTGAGCGCAGCGGAGAGAGAAGGGACCGAGGAAGTCCATCCCACGAGGGTAATAGATCGGGTAGACGCACAAAGTCTCGTGCCCAGTGTGGAGGAATCGAGGACATAAGTGCAAGGTGAAGATTTAGTAGGTATCTGAGGGGTAACATTTTCACACAAAGGGTGGTGGGTGTATGGAACGAGGTGCCGGAGGAAGAAGGTGAGGCAGGGACTATCCCATCATTTAACAAACAGCCAGACAGGTACATGGATAAGACAAGTTTGGACGGATAGAGACCAGGCGATGACAGGTGGGACAAGTGTCGACGGGGTAGACTGGTCAGTGTGGACAAGTTGGGCAGAAGGGCCTGTTTCCACACTGTATCACTATACGACTCTAATCAAGAATCTATTTTTGTCCTCCTCAAATATACTCACTCACTTGGCCTCCACCGCCGTCTGTGGCAAAGAATCCCACAGATTCACCACCCTCTGACTAAAGAAATTCCTCATCTTACTAAAATAAAATTTCTGAGCCGATGACCTCTAGTCTCTAGTCCCAGACACTCACTCACACACACACACACACACACACACACACACACACACACGCACAAGTACACACAAAACAGAAGCATTAATAGTGCAATAATATCAAAAATAGTGTGTAGTTCCCAGCTTATTTTGAGGTTGTAGTGTTTAATATTCGAATCGCTGCAGGAAAGAAGCTGTTCCCGAACCTGGACGTTACAGTTTTCGGGCTTCTCTACTTTCTTCCCGATGGTATGGGTGAAATGAATGTGTGGCCAGGGAGCTCTGGGTCTCTGATGCCGGCTGCCTTTTTGATGAACCTTAATTTGGTTTAGTTTAGGGATACAGCGCGGAAACAGGCCCTTCGGCCCACTGAGTCCGCGCTGACCAGCGATCCCCGCACACCAACGCAACCCGACACACAGTAGGGACAATTTACAATTTATACCAAAGCCAATTAACCTAAAAAACCTCTACGTCTTTGGAGCGTGGGAGGGAACTGAGGCACCCGGAGAAAGCCCACACAGGACACAGGGCAGACGTGCAAACTCCGTACAGACAGCACCCGTGATCAAACCCGGGCCTCTGGTGCTGTGAGGCAGCAAATCTACCGCTGCACCACCGTGCCATCCCGTCCACTTGGAATGAATAAACTTGAATATTAACACAAATCAAAACACTCAGCATACAGCTTTAAAAACCATCAATGTAGATAAACTGATACTGCCACAATTGTCAAAGTAAGGTGATTTATCTGATAAATAATTTAACAATAGGTCTTTCCACATATTAAGCAAAAGTTTATTCAAAACATATGCAATTGGGCAAGGGCATCTTTGTGTTGCTGGTTTCAGGGAGTTATGGACTTGGACTCTGGACATCGATGCTGATCAGGGTCTTACCATTATCCAGAGGCTCTCTCCTTGTGGCACAATGACAAGTCATGTTATACCCTGTTCAACACTCCCACCAAGTGGTGTGCCACCGCAATTACACATCATGTTATTCACCCAGTGGTGACTCCTTCTCCCGTCTCCAGTGGACCCCCTCCTCTACGACCCCCCCTCCCCCCCCCCCCCCCCGGTTGGCCAACTACCCTCACTAGAACCTTTCATCTCCAACTGCCGGCGGGACATAAACCGCCTCAAATTCTCTACTCCCCTGACTCACTCTAACCGCTCCCCTCCTGAACGTGCAGCCCTCCACTCATTCTGCAGCAATCCTGACTTAGTCATCAAACCCGCTGACAAGAGAGGTGCTGTGGCCAGAGGACCGAGGCCAGACGACAACTCTCGGACACCTCCTCCTACTTAACCTTGGACCATGACCCCACCGACGAGCATCAGACGTTAATCATCAACACCATCACTGACCTCACCAATTCCGGCGCTCTACCCTCTAATGCCTCCAACCTTATCGTTCCCCAGCCCCGCACGGCCCGATTTTACCTTCTACCTAAAATCCATAAACAGAAGAACTGTCCTGGCAGACCCATTGTTTCTGCCTGTTCATGTCCCACCGCACTTATTTCCACCTACCTCGACGCCATCCTATCCCCGCTGGTCAAATCCCTCCCCACCTACGTCCAAGACACATCACATGCTCTTTGTCTCCTCGATAATTTCCGGTTTCCAGGCCCCCACTGCCTCATCTTTACCATGGATGTCCAGTCACTCTACACTTCCATCCCCCACAAGGATGGTCTTGAAGCCCTCCGTTTCTTCCTCGACCGTAGAACCAGCCAATCCCCATCTAGTAACACTCTCCTCCGCCTAGCAGAGCTGGTTTATACCCTTAACAACTTCTCCTTTGACTCCTCCCACTTCCTCCAAACCGGATGCGTAGCTATGGGCACACGCATGGGCCCTAGCTATGCCTGCCTTTGTAGGGTACGTCGAACAATCCCTGTTCCAGACGTACACCTGCCCCATCCCCGAACTCTACCTCCGCTACATTGACAAATGTATTGGTGCGACCTCCTGTACCCATGCAGAACTCACTGACTCCATACACTTCACTTCCAATTTCCATCCTGCTCTTAAATATGCTTGGACTATCTCCGACATCTCCCTACCATTTCTGGACCTCACCTTCTCCATCACAGGAGACAGACTGGTGACTGACATCTACTACAAACCCACTGACTCCCACAGCTATCTCGACTACACCTCTTCCCACCCTGACTCTAGACAAAGTCTATACCCTACACCCAATTCCTCCCTCTACGCCGCATCTGCGCCAGGGATGATATGTTCCACACTAGGGCATCAGAGATGTCCTCATTCTTCAGGAAACGATAATAGATAAATAGATAAATAAATTCATTTGAATAAGACAGTGTGGTCCACTTACCAAATAAAACATAAAAAAGAAACAATGATTGGCACCAAGATATTTCAATATTCGCACAAGCAAACCATCTAGTTCTATATAACACAATCTTCCAATAACTAGCTCGGCATTTAACCAGTTGGTGTCTTGGCTCAAATAAACGATCCATTTCCCCAGATCCTCTCACAGAATCCCTTCTTTTTAATTGAAATGTTCGATTCTAAAGGGTTTGGGGAAGGATATTCTTGCTATTGAGGGCGTGCAGCGTTGGTTTACTAGGTTAATTCCCGGAATGGCGGGACTGTCATATGTTGAAAGATTGGAGCGACGAGGCTTGTATTCACTGGAATTTAGAAGGATGAGAGGGGATCTTATCGAAACATACAAGATTATTAAGGGGTTGTACACGTTAGAGGCATGAAGCATGTTCCCAGTGTTGGGGGAGTCCAGAACCAGGAGCCACAGTTTAAGAATAAGGGGTAGGCGTTTAGAACGGAGATGAGGAAAAACCTTTTCAGAGAGTTGTAAATCTGTGGAATTCTCTGCCTCAGATGGCAGTGGAGGTCAATTCTCTGAATGCATTCAAGAGAGAGCTAGATAGAGCTCTTAAGGATAGCGGAGTCAGTGGGTATGAGGAGAAGGCAGGAAAGGGGTACTGATTGAGAATGATCAGCCATGATCATATTGAATGGTGGTACCGGCTCGAAGGGCCGAATAGCCTCCTCCTGCACCTATTGTCTATTGTCTATTGTTAACTCAAGTTCAGTATCCATAATGAATCTAAACTTTAATGAGCGCTAACTCCATCTTGCTGCTCTATCCACGCTGGTAAACACGGCAGCTGAAGATGCGTTAACTTGTTATTTTCTTCTTAATTAACACAGGTTAGAAATGATAATTAACTCTCTCCGGCATACATTTGAAAGAATAACACATAATGCTGAAAATTAAAATGCAGCTTCAGATCTGAGAAAGGGGGAGATGGGTAAATGTTCTGTGTACTTCGCCCAGTGGGGAATATTAGTTCCAGCCGGTGAACATTAGCTGTGGCTCTGTTCAATCTGCAGTTTATATTGTGGTGAACCACTTCAGACCAGGTGACAGGTAGATGTGAATTCAAACCCACAGACCAGACAGTAAGGTCGGTCTGAGAGTAAATGACCAACTCATCCGTCTGGGCTGTCCACACAGCGGCACAGAGAAAGCTGCCACACACGCAGACTTCATTTATGTCCTTATTTATCAAGTCATTCAAGAGAGCATATCTCCCATCATGCAGTGCAAACATCGCACTCGCAGAAACTGAAATAAACACTTCAATGATCAGGGACTGTTATTAAAAAAAGTCCAATGTCTATGACAGGCAGTTATAATGTTTTGTGCTTAATCTGCATCATTGAGAAGAGTGGACATGTTTTGATGTTTAATTCCCCTGATTTCAAAGCTCGAGTTCAGTGGCAACAAATATCCAAGGGCCATTTAAAAGCAGTTTGTCTGTTAGTGCTGTACCAGGCGCAAATTTCAGACAAAGGTTGCCATGTTTCATGGGGAGGGGTGGTGCATTTTAGTTCATCTGAACTATTCCCATTTCCCGGCATATGGATCATCTCCCTCTAAACCATTCCCCTCATGTACCTGTCCAAATGTCTTAGTGTTCCCATTATGACGATACCTATGACACTATCCACCTCTATGAGGTCACTGCACTGCCTGCTGCGCTCAATGGAATAAAGTCCTGGCGAGCCCAACATTTCCCTGTAGCTCCGACCCTTGTTTTCTGGCAACGTGTTGGAAAATATTTTCTGCACTCTTTACAAATTAGTGGCATATTTCCTAAACATGGTGACGTAAGATTATACACGTTACTCCAAGTACGTCCTCAACAACGTCTTGTCCAACTGAACATAAACTTTCCAACTTTTACATTTTATTCACTGGCTGATGAAGACAGTGGGCCCAAAAAAACCTTCTCCACCACCCTATCCCCTGTTACGTCCCTTTTCTTGCAACAATGTACTTTTATTCTGAGATCCCTCTGCTCTACAACACTACCCAGCTAACTACCTTTCACGGTGAAGATCATGCCCTGGCTGGTTTTCCCTAATTTAAAATCTCACACATCTGCAAGAAACACTATTTGAAATTTCTCAGCCCACTTTCCAATTTGAAAAGTTTCCTGCTTTAATCCTTGCCAACCATTTTCAATGCCTGTGATACCACCTACTTTAGTGTCAACTGCAAACTTTTACATTAGTCCGTTACATTCTCAGGCAACTCATTGACACAGATGACAAACAACAATGAGCGCAGCACCAATCCCTGAGATAGACCACCACTCCTTGACCAATCAACGAAACTGTACCATATGCCTCTTTACAACTGTCCACTGCCGTTATCACATTCAGGGAGATGTTTACCTGTATTGCAAGATACTTTTATACATCACTGATGTTAAGGGTCATGCCATTAATTATATAGTTTGAACTCACATTTGACGTCCCAAATTGCAACATCTCTCATTTGCTCAGAATAATTTGCATCTGTGATTTCCCCCACCCCTCCCATCTCTCTACTTGATCTATACGCCACTAAATACTGAGACAGCCTCCCTCACATTCCTCAACCCCAGAAATCTTGGTGTCATCCGCAAACTTACAAAGCAACCCGTGTATATTCATGCACAAGTCATTTATGTGTATCACAAACAGCAGAGGTCCAGCACAGATCCCTGTGTATCACTACTGGTCACAGACATCCAGCCTGAATATTGCCCTTCCACCACAACCCTCTGTCTTCTGTCATTCAGACAGTTCTGAATTCATGCGATCCAAGTCACTGTTAACCCCGTGTGCCTTCACCTCCTGGATCGGTCTACCAAGGGAGACTTTGTCAAAGGTCCGGATAAGCAGTGATAATATCAGTGTGGTCAGTGATCGATCTGGATAAGCAGTGACATTATCAGTGTGGTCAGTGATGGGTCTGGATAAGCAGTCATATTATCAGTGTGGCCAGTGATGGGTCCGGATAAGCAGTGAAGTTATCAGTGTGGTCAGAGGGAGGTTTGGATAAGCAGTAACATTCTCAGTAATTAATCTCATCTGTAATGAGCTCTCACTGCATCTTGTTGTTCTATCCACGTTGGCGGGTGCAGACGTATATATTTGTTATTTTCACTTTAATAGGCAGCGGTTAATGAGTCAATAACTTTCTGCGGGACACGATTGAAAGAATAACGCATTATGCGTCTCTCCCAACACACCTCACTCTCTCTCTCTCTCTCCCTCCTCCCATTCTCTGTCCTCTCTCTTTCCTCACATTTCTGATTCTGCTTTCCCACCTCGTCCCCTCTCTCCACACTCCACCCCCACTCTCTCCCCACACTCCCCTCTGTCTTGCCACACT
>NW_027601271.1:742949-807949 GCF_053455715.1 Rhinoraja longicauda | reverse complement strand
TTCCACAGATTCACAACTCTCTGGGTGAAAAGGTAATTTTTCATATCAGTCCTAAATAGCCTACCCTTATTCTTTAACTGTGACCCCTGGTTCTGGACTCCCCAAAATATGGTCACGTGTGTGGGGAGACTGGGGGCCAGGTATGTGTGGGGGCTGGGGGTCAGGGGTGTGTAATCTGGGGTCAGATGGTCAGGTGTGTGTGGGGTCTGGAGGTCAGGGGGTCATGTGTGCAGGGGGGCATGTAGTCAGGGGGTCAGGTGTGTGTGGGGCATGGAGTCAGGGGGTCAGGTGTGTGTGGGGCATGGAATCAGTGGTCAGGTGTGTGGGGGCTGGGGGTCAGGGGGTCAGGTGTGTGGGGGGGGCATGTAGTCAGGGGGTCAGGTGTGTGCGGGCCGGGGGCTGGTGTTTAGGTGTGTGGGGTAATTGGGGTTATGGTGTGTGGGGGCTGGTGGTCAGCTGTGCAGCGGGGCTGGGGGTCAGGTGTGTGTGTGGAACTGGGGGTCAGGTTTGTAGTGGGGACAGAGATCAATTGATCAGTTGCTTGGGGAACTGGTGTTCAGGTGTGTGGGGGGCTTGGGGTCATGTGTGTGGGGTGCTGGAGATCAGGGGTCAGGTGTGTGGGCGACTGGGTGTCAGATGTTGTGGGGCGTCCGGTGGTAAGAAGTTTAGGGGGCTTGGGCTCATGTGTTTGGGGGGAGTGGGCTGGCGATGGGGGTCAGGTGTGTGGGGGGGGGGGGGGGGGCTGGTGTCAGGGGTGTTGGGTGACGGGGGGTCAGGGGGTCATGTATGTGGGGGAGCTGTGGTTCAGGAGTGTGGGGGGGCTGGAAGTCAGGTGTTTGGCTGGCGGTTAAGGGGCCACGTGTGTATGGAGATGAGGGTCAGGCGTGTGGGGCGCTGGGTGTCAGGTGTGTGGAGGGCTGGGTGTCAGGTGTGTGGGGGTGGAGGGTCAGTGGTGTCGGGTGACTGGGGGTTGGGTGTGTGGAGGGTCCTGGGGCCATGGGTCACGTGTGAGAGGGATCGGGTGTCAGATGTGTGGGGGGCTGGTGTTCGCTTGTGTGGGGCTGAGGGTCAGTTTGTGGGGACTGTGGATTAGGTGTGATGGGGCGAGGGGTCCGGTGTGTGGGGGGTAGGGGGTCAGGTGTGTGTGGAGGGGGGCTGCAGGTCAGATGTGTGGGTCACTTAATGTGGGGCGAGGGTGCTGGGTGAATGTTGTGTGGGAGGCCTGGGGTTCAGGAGTGTTGGACGGTTGTTGGCCAGGGAAGCAGGTGCGTGTGGTGGGGGCGACTGGACAGGTGTGTGGAGGGGGGGGTCTGATGTGTGATGGGTCTGTGGGTCAGGTGTGTGGGGGTCAGGGGTTTTGGTGCGTTGGGTGGCTGTAGGTCAGCTGTGTGTGAGGGGGCTGGGGCTCAGGTGTGTGGGGGGCTGGGAGTGAAGTGTATGGGGGGTTTGGGGCTCAGGTGTGTGAGGGTCAGGTGGTCAGGTGAGTGGGCAGGTGTGTGGGGGGCTGGGGATCAGGGGGTCAGGTGTTTGTCGGGCTCGGAGGCACGGTTGTGGCGGTCAGGGGGTCAGATGAGTGGGGGGCTGGGGGTCAACTCTGTAGGGGAACTGGGGTCAGGCATATTTGTGGCTGGTTGTGAGGTGTGTGGGGGGTAGTGGTCAGGTGTGTGGGGGGCTTGGGGCAGGTGTGTGGGGGGTCAGGCTGTCAGTTGTGTTGGGCTGGGCGTCAGGCATGTTGGAGTGTGGGGGTAACTTGGTCTGGTGTGTGGGGTGGCTTGGCTCATGTGTGTGAGGGGGCTGGTGGTCAGGTATGAGAGGGGATAGGGATCAGGTACGTGGCGGGGCTGGGAGTCAAGTGTGTGTGGGGTTTTTAGGACCGGTGTGAGGGGGTAAGGTGGTCAGGTGAGTGGGGGGCTGGGATTCAGTGTGTCTGGTGAATGGGGTCAGGGGGTCAGGTGTTTGTGGGGCTGGGGGTCAAGTGTGTAGGGGGACTGGAGGTCAGGCGTGTGTGGGGCTGGAGGTGAGGTGTGTGTGCGTAATGTGCGTCAGGTGCGTTGGGGGCTGGGGGTCAGGTGTGTGGGGGTCTTTTGGTCAGGATTGTGGGGGGCTGGGGGTCAGCTGTGTGGGTGGCTGGGGTCAGGTTTGTCTGGAGGCTGGTGGTCAGCTGTGTGGGGGGCTGGGTGTCATGTTTGTCTGGAGGCTGGTGGTCAGGTGTGTGGGGGGTTGGGGCAGGTTTGTGTGGGGGCTGGGTGTCAGGTGTGTGGGGGGCTGGGGGGCTGGGGGTCAGGTGGGTTGGGGGCTGGGGGTCAGGTTTGTGTGGGGGCTAGGGGTCAGGTGTGTGGAGGGCTGGGGTAAGGCTTGCCTGGGGCCTGGTGGTCAGTTGTGTGGGGGGATGGGTGTCATGTGGGTGGGGTGTTGGTTTCAAGTATATGGGGGATGAAGTCAGATGTGAGGGAGGATGCGGGGTCAGGTGTGTGGGGAGCTGGGTGTAAGTTGTGTGGGGGGCTGGGGGTCAGGTGGGTGGGGGGCTGGCTGTCAGATAGGTGGGGGGCTGTGGGTCAGGTGTTTGGGAGGCTGGGGGTCAGGTTTGTCTGGGACCTGGTCGTCAGTTGTGTGGGGGGCTGGGTGTCAGGTGGGTGGGGAGCTGGGTGTAAGTTGTGTGGGGGGCTGAGGGTCAGGTGTGTGGGTGGAATTGGGTCAGGTGTGTGCGGGGGCTGGGTGTCTGGTGTGTAGCGGGCTGGGCTCAGGTGTGTTGGAGGGGCTGTGGGTCAAGTGTGTGTGGGGACTTTGGGTCAGGGATCACGTGCATGAGGGGCTGTGTTGCACGTATGTGGGGTGCTGTGGGTCAGGTATGCAGGGGCTGGAGTTCAGGTGTGTTTGGGGGGCTGGAGCTCCGGTTTGTGGGGGGGGTGGTGGTGCTCAGTTGTGTGTGTGGGGCGGTGGGTCAGATGCGTGGGGGGCTAGGGGTCAGGTGTGTGCGTGGTATGGGGATCAGAAGGGTGAGGTGTGGTGGGGGGGCTGGGGGTCACGTCTGTGGAGGCTGAGGGTCAGGTGTGTGTGTGGTATGGGGATCAGGGGGTCAGGTTTGTGTGGAAGCTGTGGGTCAGCTGTGGGTCAGGGGATCAAGTGTGTGGGGGCTGGGTGGCATTCGTGTGGGGGGGGGCTGGGGCTCATGTGTGTGTTGGGGGGCTGGGGCTCAGGTGTATGTGGGGGGGGGTTGCGGTCCTGGGTGTTCGGTGACTGGGGGGTCAGGGGATCAGATGTGTGGGGGGCTGCTGGTGAGTTGTATGGGGGGGTTGGTTGTCAGGTGGGTCGGGGGGGGGCTTGGGGTCAGTTATGTGGGAGTGGTTGAGAGTCAGATGTTTGGGGGGGCTGAGGGTCAGGTGTGTTATGGGGCTGGGGTGTAGGTGTGTGAGGTGCTGGTGGTGAGGGGGTTAGATGCGTGAGGGGCGGATGGTCAGGTGTGTGAAGGGCTTGGGCTTCAGTTGCTCCGGTGTGTGGGGGGTTGGGTGGCTGTTGGTCAGGGGTATGGGGGGGGGCTGGGTGTCAGGTCTGTGGGGGCAGGGGGTTAGGTGTAAGGGTGGGCTTAATGTCAGGTTGTGGGGGAGCTGAGGGTCAAGTTGTGGGAGTCTGGGTGTCAGGTGTGTGGGGTGGCTGGGGGGTCAATTGTGTGGTAGAGGCTGTGGTTCAGGTGTGTGGGGGAGCTTGGGGGTCAGGGGGTCAGGTGTGTGGGGGGCTTGGGTCAGGTGTGTCCGGGGCTGGGTGTCAGGTGTGCGTGGGGCTGAGGACCAGGTGCCTGGGGGTCTGGGTGTCATGTGTGTGGTAGGGGCTGCCGATCAGGTATGTCGGGTGGCTGGTGGTCATGTGTGGGGGGGCTGGGTGTCAGTGGGTCAAGTGTATAGGTGGGTCAAGTGTGTGGAGGGATGGGTATCAGGGGATAATGTGTGTGGTGGGAGGGAGCCATATGTGTGTGGGGGGCTGGAGGTCAGGGGTGTGGACTGCTGGGGGTTTAGGGTCAATTGTGTGGGTGGTCTGAGTGTCAGTTGTGTCGGGCGCTGAGGGTCAGGTGTGTGGGTGGACTGGGGATGTGCGGTGGGGCTGGGGATCAGGTGTGTGTGGGGGGCTGTGGTTCAGGAGTGTGGGGGAGGGGGGCTGGTGGCACGTGTGTGGGGCGGCTGGGGGTCATGTGTGTGTGGGTACTGGGGATCATGGGTCAGGTGTATTGGGGACTGGAATTGAGGTATATGGGTGGCCAAGGGGTCCGTTATGTGGGTGGACTGGCGGATCAGGTGTGTGGGAGGTCAGTTGATCAGGTGAGTGGGAGGCTGCGGGTCAGGTGTGTAGGGGGATTGGGGTTCAGTTATGTGGGGAGCTGGAGGTGAGGGGTGTGTGGGGGCACTGGATGTCTGGTGCGTGGGGGCTGGGAGTCAGGTATGTGGGGGGCTGGAGGTCAGGCTTGTGGGGGGCTGGGGATCAGGTGTGTGGGGGGCTGGGAATTAAGTGTATGGGGGCTGGGGCTCAAGCGTGAGGGGGGCTCGGGCTCAAGTGTGTGGAGGGCTGGGGCTCAAGGTTAAGGGAGCTGGTCGTCAGGCTTTTGCGGGGCTGGGGGTCTGGTGTGTGGGGTGGCTGCTGGTCATTTGTGTGGGGAGGCTGGGGGTTAGGTGTGTGCGGTAGCTGTGGGTCAGTGGGTCAGGTGAGTGGGGGGCTGGGCATCAGGTGTGTGGGGCTGGAGGACAGATGTGTGGTGTGGCTGGAGGTCAGGTGTGTGTGGGGGCTGGGGGCAGGTGTATGCGGGGCTGGGTTTCAGTTGTGCGGGTGAGTTGTATCATATCATCATATCATATATATACAGCCGGAAACAGGCCTTTTCGGCCCTCCAATTCCGTACCGCCCAGTGATCCCCGTACATTAACACTATCCTACACCCACTAGGGACAATTTTTACATTTACCCAGCCAATTAACCTACATACCTGTACATCTTTGGAGTGTGGGAGGAAACCGAAGATCTCGGAGTAAACCCACGCAGGTCACGGGGAGAACGTACAAACTCCTTACAGTGCAGCACCCGTAGTCAGGATCGAACCTGAGTCTCCGGCGCTGCATTCGCTGTAAAGCAGCAACTCTACCGCTGCGCTACCGTGCCGCCCACGGTATGGGGGGGGGGGGCTGGGTGTCATGTGGGTCGGGGGGTTTGGGGTCAGGTATGTGGGGGTGGTTGAGAGTCAGATACGTGGGGGGGGGCTGAGGGTCAGCTGTGTGATTGGGCTGAGGTTCAGGTGTGTGAGGTGCTGGTGGTGAGGGGGTTAGATGAATGGGGGTGATGGTCTGGTGTGTGAAGGGCTTGGGCCTCAGTTGCTCCGGTGTGTGGGGGGTTGGGTGGCTGTTGGTCAGGGCTAAGGGGGGGCTGGGTGTCAGGTTCAGGTATGTCGGGGGGCTGGCGGTCAAGTGTGGGGAGCTGGGTGTCAGGGGGTCAAGTGTATGGGGGGGGCGGGGGTCAAGGGTGTGAGAGGCTGGGTACCAGGGGTGCCATGTGTGGGGGAGGGAGCCATATGTGTGGGGGGGCTGGAGGTCAGAGGTGTGGGGGGCTGGGGATCAGGTTGCTGGGGGCTAGGGGTTCAATTGTGTGGGTGGTCTGGGGGTCAGTTGTGTCGGGCGCTGAGGGTCAGGTGTGTGGGAAGGCTGTGGGATATGTGTGGTGGGGCTGTGGATCAGGTGTGTCTGGGGGACTGTGGTTATGGAGTGTGGGGGGGGGGGGGGGGGGGCTGGGGGCACGTGTGTGGGCGGCTGGAGGTCATGTGTGTGTGGGTACTGGGGATCATGGGTCAAGTGTGTGGGGGAATGGGATTCAGGTATTTGGGTGGCCAAGGGGTCAGGTATGTGGGTGGATTGGCGGATAAGGTCTGTGGGAGGTCAGTTGGTCAGGTGAGTGGGGGTCTGGCGGTCAGGTGTGTAGGGGGACTGGGGTTACGGTATGTGCGGAGCTGGAGGAGTGGTGTGTGTGGGGGCTGGAGGTCAAGCGTGTGGGGGGCTGGGGATCAAGTGCGCGGCGGGCTGGGTATCAAGTTTGTGAGGGGCTGGGTCTCAGGTATCCAGGGGGCTGGAGTTCAGTTGTGTGTGGCGCTGGGGGTCATATGTGTGTGGGGGGGGCTGGTGGTCAGGTGTTTGGGGTGGCTGGTTATCTGTTGTGAGGAGAGACTGGGGGTTAGGTGTGTGCGGGGGCTGTGGGTCAGGGGGTCAGGTGAGTGGGAGGCTGGGCGTCAGCTGTGTGGGGGCTGGAGGGCAGGTGTGTGCGTGGGCTTGGGGTCAGGTATGTGGGGGGGCTGGGGGCGTGTCTGGCGGGCTGGGGGTCAGGTGCGTAGGGGGCTGGGGTCAGATATATGGGGGGCTGAGAGGTTCAGGTGTGTGGGGGGGCTGGGGGACGTTTGTGACGGGCTGGGGGTTAGGACTGTGGGGAGCTGGGGGTTAGGAGTGTGGGGGCGAGGGTTTTGGTGTGCGGGTGTCAGGGATCTGGGGGCCAGGTGTGTGGGAAGGCTGGGGGTCAGGTGTGTGAGGGGACTGGTGGTCAGGTGTGTGGGAGGGCTGGGATTCAGGTGTGTGGGAGGGCTTTGGTCAGGTGCTTGCGAGTGCTGGGCGTCATGTGTGTGGGAGTGTTGGGCGTCAGGTGTGTGGGAGGGCTGGGGTCGTGTGTCTGGTGAGTCAGACGGTCAGGCCTGTGTGGGCATGGCAGTGGTCAGCTGTGTGGGGGTCGGGTGGTCAGGGTTGTGAGGGGCTATGGGGTCAATTGTGTGCGGGGCTGTGATTCAGGTGTTTGGGAGGGTTTTCATATATATTTTTTTCATATTTCATATACAGCGCGGAAACAGGCCATTTCGGCCCACTAAGTCCTCACCGCCCAGCGATCCCCGCACATTAACACTATCACACACTTGGGACAATTTGTTTTACATTTACCCAGTCAAATTAACCTACATATCTGTACGTCTTTGGAGTGTGGGAGGAAAGCGAAGATCTCGGAGAAAACCCACGCAGGTCACGGGGAGAACGTACAAACTCCGTACAGACGGCGCCCGTAGTCAGGATCGAACCTGAGTCTCCGGCGCTGCATTCGCTGTAATGCAGCAACTCTACCGCTGCGCCACCGTGCCGCCGTGCGTGGGATGGTTGGGGTCAGGTGCGTGGGATGACGGTGTGTGTGTGGGGGGGGGGGCTGGTGGCTGGGTGGCTGTGAGACAAGGTGGTTAGGTGTGTGAGGGGCTGGGGGCAGGGGGTCATGTGTGTTGGGGCTGAGGGGTCAGATATGTGGGGGGCTGGGGGACAGGTGAGTGGGGGGTGGGAGGAAGGTGTGTAGGGGCTGGGGGGTCAGTTTTTTGGGGGATGCAGGTCAGGTTTGTGGTGTCTGGTGGTCAAGTGTGTGTAGGGGGCTGGGTGTCACGTGTTTCGTGGGGCTGGTTGTCCTTATGTGGGAGGGCTGGGGTTCACGTGTGTGGTGGACAGGTGTGTGGGGCGCTGGTGCTCAGATGTGTGGTGGTCTGAGGGTCAGTGGTGTAAATGGGCTGGTTTTCAGGTGTGTAATGAGGCTGGGTGTCAGGGGCAGGTGTGTGGTGGAGCTGGGTGTCAGATCTGTTGTGGGTCTGGGGGTTAGGTGTGTGGGGGCGATGGGTCAGGTGTGTGGGGCGAGGGTTCAGGTGTGTGGGTGTCTGGAATTATAGGGTCAGGTGTCTGGGGTTACTGGGGGGGTCATACCTTTGGGGGCTAGTTTCGTGTGTGTGGTGAGTCAGTGGGTCAGGCGTGTGGGGGCAGAGCGTCAGGTGTGTGGCGGGCTGGGTTTGAGGTGTGTGGGGGGGCTGGTGGCTGGGAGTCAGGTGTGTGGGGGGCTGGGGTCGTGTGTCTGGTGAGTCAGACGGTCAGGCCTGTGTGGGCATGGCAGTGGTCAGCTGTGTGGGGGTCGGGTGGTCAGGGTTGTGAGGGGCTATGGGGTCAATTGTGTGCGGGGCTGTGATTCAGGTGTTTGGGAGGGTTTTCATATATATTTTTTTCATATTTCATATACAGCGCGGAAACAGGCCATTTCGGCCCACTAAGTCCTCACCGCCCAGCGATCCCCGCACATTAACACTATCACACACTTGGGACAATTTGTTTTACATTTACCCAGTCAAATTAACCTACATATCTGTACGTCTTTGGAGTGTGGGAGGAAAGCGAAGATCTCGGAGAAAACCCACGCAGGTCACGGGGAGAACGTACAAACTCCGTACAGACGGCGCCCGTAGTCAGGATCGAACCTGAGTCTCCGGCGCTGCATTCGCTGTAATGCAGCAACTCTACCGCTGCGCCACCGTGCCGCCGTGCGTGGGATGGTTGGGGTCAGGTGCGTGGGATGACGGTGTGTGTGTGGGGGGGGGGGCGCTGGTGGCTGGGTGGCTGTGAGACAAGGTGGTTAGGTGTGTGAGGGGCTGGGGGCAGGGGGTCATGTGTGTTGGGGCTGAGGGGTCAGATATGTGGGGGGCTGGGGGACAGGTGAGTGGGGGGTGGGAGGAAGGTGTGTAGGGGCTGGGGGGTCAGTTTTTTGGGGGATGCAGGTCAGGTTTGTGGTGTCTGGTGGTCAAGTGTGTGTAGGGGGCTGGGTGTCACGTGTTTCGTGGGGCTGGTTGTCCTTATGTGGGAGGGCTGGGGTTCACGTGTGTGGTGGACAGGTGTGTGGGGCGCTGGTGCTCAGATGTGTGGTGGTCTGAGGGTCAGTGGTGTAAATGGGCTGGTTTTCAGGTGTGTAATGAGGCTGGGTGTCAGGGGCAGGTGTGTGGTGGAGCTGGGTGTAGATCTGTTGTGGGTCTGGGGGTTAGGTGTGTGGGGGCGATGGGTCAGGTGTGTGGGGCGAGGGTTCAGGTGTGTGGGTGTCTGGAATTATAGGGTCAGGTGTCTGGGGTTACTGGGGGGGTCATACCTTTGGGGGCTAGTTTCGTGTGTGTGGTGAGTCAGTGGGTCAGGCGTGTGGGGGCAGAGCGTCAGGTGTGTGGCGGGCTGGGTTTGAGGTGTGTGGGGGGGCTGGTGGCTGGGAGTCAGGTGTGTGGGGGGCTGCGGTCAGGTGTGTGGGGGTGCTCGGTTTCAGGTGTGTAGGGGCAGGGTGTCAGGTGTGTGAGGGGTTGGGTTCAGTTGTGTTGGAGGGCTGGAGGTCAGGTGTGTGGGAGGGTGGGATTCAGGTGTGTGGGAGGGATTGGGGTCAGGTGTGTGGGGGGGTGGCTGGGGGTGGGGGTCAGGTGTGTGACGGGCTCGGGTTCAGGTGTCTGGCAGGCTGGGAATCAGGTGTGTGGGGGGATGGGGGTCAGGTGTGTTGTGGGGGAGGGGTCAAGTGTGTTGTGGGGGCCAGAAGTGTTGTGAGGGTGGGGGTCAGGTTTGTGGGGGGCTGGGGGATTAGGGGGGCAGGTTTGTGGGGAGGCTGGGGGTCGGTGTGTGTGCGGGGGCTGTAGGTCAGGGGATCAAGTGTGTGGGGGGGGGGCTGGGTTGAATTTGAGTGGGGTGGGGCTGGGGCTCATGTGTGTGTGGGGGGGCTGGGGCTCAAGTGTGTGGGGAGAAGGAGGTTCGGGACGTTCGGTGGCTGGGGGAGTCAGGGGATCTGATGTGTGGGGGGCTGGGGCTCAGGGGGTCAGGTGTGTGGGGGCTGGTGGTCAAGTGTGTGGGGGTCAGGGGGCCACGTGTGCGGGTGCTGTGGGTCACGTGTGTGGGGGTCTGAGTAACAGGTTTGTGGGGGGGGGGGCTGGGGATCACGTGTGTGGGTGGCTGGGTGTCAGGTGTGTTCGGGGGCTGTGGGTCAGTGTGTCGGGTGTGTTTGAGGCTGTAGGTCAGGGCGTCAGGTATGTGGGGCACTGAGCGTCAGGTTTGTGGGGCGCTGGCAGTCATGTGTGTGCGGGCTGAGGGCTGTTGTATGGGAGTTATTGGGGTCAGGTGTGTGGGGGGCTCACGGTCAGGTGTTTGGGGGGCTGGTGGTTATGTGTGTGCGGGGCTGGGGGTCAGAGTCTGAGCTATGTGGGGGTGTGGGGGTCAGGTGTGTGATGGGGCTGTGGGTCAGATGTTGGGGGGCTGGTGGTCAGGTTTCAGGGGAGCTGGGGGTCAGGAATGTGCGGAGGCTGGGGGGAAGGTGTGTGCGGGGCTGGGGATCAGGTGTGTGGTGGGGCTGCGGGTGATTTGTATGTGGGGTCTGGTGGTCAGGTGGGTTGGGGGGGCTTGGGGACAGGTATGTGGGGGTGGTTGAGAATCAGATGCGTGGGGGGGGCTGAGGGTCAGGTGTGTGATGGGGCTGGGGTTCAGGTGTGTGAGGTGCTGGTGGTGTGGGGTTTAGATGCGTGGTGGGGGGGGGAGAGGTGGTCAGGTGTGTGAAGGGCTTGGGCTTCAGTTGCTCCGGTGTGTGGGGTGTTGGGTGTCTGTTGGTCAGGGGTATGGGGGGCCGGTTGAAAGGTGTGTGGTGGGGCTGGGTGTCAGGTCTGTTGCGGGGCTGTGGGTTAGGTGTGTGGGGTCGAGGGATCAGGAGTGTGCGGGCGAAGGGTCAGGTGTGTGGGTGTCTGGGATCAGGGGGTCAGGTGTCTGGGGTTTCTGGGTGTCGTGTGTTTGGGGACTGGTTTCGTGTGTGTGGAGTCAGTGGGTCAGACGTGTGGGGGGCTGGGAGTCAGGAGTGTGATGGGCTGGGGTTCAGGTGTGTGGAAGGCTGGGGGTCAGGTATGTGGGGGTGCTGAGGGTCAGGTGTTTGGCGAGCTGGGTTTCAGGTATGTGGGGGGCTGGGGGCTGGCAGTCAGGTGTGTGAGGTGCTGGGGGTCATATGTGTGGGAGGCTGGGTTTCAGGTGTGTGGGGTGCAGGGTGTCAGGTGTGTGAGGGGCTGGGGTTCAGGTGTGTGAGAGGGCTGGGGGTCAGGTGTGTGGAGGGCTGGGTTTCTGGTGTGTCGGAGGGCTGTGGTCAGGTGTGTGGGTGGGCTGGGGCTGGGGGTCAGGTTTGTGAGGGTCTCGGGTTTAGGTGTCTGGCACGCTGGGGGTCAGGTGTGTGGAGGGCAGGGGGTCAGGTGTGTGGGGGGCTGGCGTTCAGGTGGGTGGCAGATTGGGGGTCAGATATGTGGACGGCTGGGAGGACAGGTGTATGGCGGGGCTGTTGGTCAGGTATGTGGGGGGCTGGGGTTCAGGTGTGTGGGAGGGCTGGGAGTCAGGTGTGTGGAAGGGCTGGGGTCAGGTGTTTGGGGGGGCTGGTGGCAGGGGGTCAGGTGTTTGAGTGGCTGGGTGTCAGGTGTGTGGGAGGCTGAGGGTCAGGTGTGTGGGGCACTGACATTCAGGTGGGTGCAGGCTGGGGGTCAGATGTGTGGGGGCTGGGGGTCAGGTGTGAGGAGGAGCTGAGGGTCAGGTGTGTGGGGGGTCTGGGATCAGTTGTTCAGGTGTGTGGTGGGGGCTGGGGATCAGGGGTTCAGGTGTATGAGGGGGCTGGGGGACAGGTGTCTGGGGGGTTAGGTTGTCAGATGTGTGGAGGTCTGGGTGTCAGTTGGTCAGGTTTTGGGGGGCTGGGGGCAGGGGGCCTGATGTGTAGGAGTGTCAAGGGGTCCGATGTGTGGGGGTCTGGGTTTCAGGTGTGTGGTGAGGCTGTGTGTCAGGGGACGGGTGTGTGGTGGGGCTCGGTGTCAGGTGTGTTGTGGGGCTGGGGATCAGGTGTGTGGGGGCGAGGACTCAGGTGTGTGGGAGCGAGGGGTCAGGAGTGGTTGTATCTGAGATCAGGGGGTCAGGTGTCTGGGGATACTGGGGGTCATGTGTGTGAGGGGCTGGTTTCGTGTGTGTGGTGAGTCAGACGTCAGCTGCTTGGGGGTCGGGAGGGGCTTGGTTTCAGGTGTGTGGGGGGCCGGGGTTAGGTGTGTGGGAGGGCTGTGGGTCCCACCTGTGGTGTGCTGGGTGTCAGGTATGTGCGGGGGCTGGGAGTCAAGTGTGTGGGGGGCTGGGGTCAAGTGTGTGGGGCTGTGTTTCAGGTGTGTGGGGGAGCTGGGGTCATGTGGGTGGGAGGGCTGGGGGTCAGGTGTGTGGGCGGCTGGGGGCTGGGGGTCAGGTGTGTGGCAGGCAGGGGTTCAGGTGTGTGGGGGAGGCTGGGGTTCAGGCGTGTGAGGGGCTAGGAGTCAGGTCTGTGGGGGGCTGGGGGTCAGGTGTGTGGGGAGCTGTGTTTCAGGTGTGTGAGCGACTGGGTTTCAGATGTGTGGGAGAGCTGGTGGTTAGGTGTGTGGTGGGGGTGCGGGGCTGGGGGTCAGGTGTGTGAGGGGCTGGGGTTCAGGTGTGTGGAGGGCTGGGTGTTAGGTGTGTGGGGGGATTGGGTGTCAGGTGTGTGGGGGGCTGGGGTCAAGTGGGTGGGGGGGCTGGGTTTCAGGTGTGTGGGGGCTGGTGGTCATGTGGGTGGGAGGGCTGGGGGTCAGGTGTGTGGGCGGCTGGGGGTCAGGTGTATGGCAGGCAGGGGTTCAGGTGTGTGGGGGAGGCTGGGGGTCTGGCGTGTGATGGGCTGGGAGTCAGGTGTGTGGGGGGCTGGGGGTCAGGTGTGTGGGGAGCTGTGTTTCAGGTGTGTGAGCGGCTGGGTTTCAGATGAGTGGGAGGGCTGGTGGTTAGGTTTGTGGGGGTGGTGCGGGGCTGGGGGTCAGGTGTGTGAGGGGCTAGGGTTCAGGTGTGTGGAGAGCTGGGGGTTAGGTGTGTGGGGGACAGGGTGTCAGGTGTGTGGGGGGAGGCTGGGGATCAGGTGTTCAGCAATGTGTGGGGATGGGGGTCATATATGTTGGGGTCTGGTGCTCAGGGTGGTCAGGGGTGTGTGGGTGGATCGGGGTCAGGGTTTTGGAGGGTGCCTGGAGGTCAGGATTGTAGGGGGCTGCGGGGAGGGGTGTGTGGGGTCTGGGTGTCAGGTGTCTGTGGCGCCTGGGGCAAGAGGGGCAGGTGTGTAGGGGGGCTAGGGCTCAGTGGGTCAGGTGTGTAGGGGGGCTAGGAGTCAGGTGTGTGGCAGAGCTGGAGGTCATGTATCTGGGTGGCTGGGTGCCAGTTGTGTAGGGGGCTGGGGGTCAGGTGTGTGTGTGGCTGGGTGTCGGGTGTGTGGGGGACTGGGTGTCAGGTGTGTGGCAGAGCTGCAGGTCATGTATCTGGGTGGCTGGGTGCCGGTTGTGTAGGGGGCTGGGGGTCAGGTGTGTAGGGGGCTGGGGTTCAGGTGTCTAGGGTGCTGGGGCATAGTTGTGTGGGGCTCATGGTGTCACATTTCCTGGGGGTTGGGGGTCGGGTGTGTGGGGGGCCGTGGTCAGGTCTGTGGCAGGATAGGGTTCAGGTGTGTGGGGGGTTGGGCGTCAGCTGTGTGACGGTTAGGGTGGTCAGGTGTGCGCGGGACTGGGGTTCAGGCGCGTGGGACGGCTGGGGGTCAGGTGTGTGGGGGGTTGGGGGTCAGGTGTGTGTGGGGCTGGGGGTCAGGTGTGTGGGGGGCTGGGGGTCAGGTGTGTGGGGGGGCTGGGCGTCAATTGTGTGGGAGGGCTGGGGGTCAGGTGTGTGGGGGGCTGGTGTCAGGTGTGTAGCGGGGTGTGTGTCAGGTCTCTGTGGGGGGCTGAAGGGTCAGGTGTGTACGGTGTTGTTAGTCAGGTGAGTGGGGCGCAGGGTCAGTTGTTCAGGTGTGTGAGGTGCTGTGGCCCAGGTGTGTGGGGCGTCAGGGGGTCGTGTGTGTGTGTGTGTGTGTGTGGGGGGGGGTGGGGGTCGATAATGTGGGGAGCCGTGCTTAGTTGTGAGGGGGAGGGTTGGGTGTCAGGTGTGTGGCAGGGCTGGGGGTCATGCGTGTTGGGGGCTGAGGGGTGAGATGTGTAGTGGGCTGGGGGTTAGGTGAGTGGGGGTCAGTTTGTCATGTGTGGGGGGCTGGGGGTCAGGTGTGTGGGGGGCCTGGGGTCAGTTGTGTGGGGGTTTTGGAGGTCAGGTGTGTGTGTGGGCTGTGGGTCAGTTGTTTTGGGGATGCAGGTCAGGAGTGTAGAGTCTGGGGTGAAGTATGTGCAGCGGGGCTGGTTGTCAGGTGTTTGGTGGGGCTGGTGGATCGTATTGTGGGAGGCTGGGTGTCACGTGTGTGTGGGGGTCTGGGGGACAGGTGTGTGGGGGCGCTGGTGGGCAGGTGTGAGGGGGCGATGGGTGTCATTTGTGTGCGGGGCTGCTTTCGTGTGTGTGGTGAGTTAGTGAGTCATACGTGTGGGGGGCTGGGCGTCAGGTGTGTGAGGGGCTGGGGGTCAGCTATGTGAGCGGCTGGGTTTCAGGTGTGTGGCAGGCTGGGGGTCAGGTATGTGGGAGGGCTGGGCGTCTGGTGTGTGAGGGGCTATGGGTCAGCTGTGTGGGAGGGCTGGGGTGAGGTGTGTGAGCGGCTGGAGGTCAGGTATGTGGGAGGGCTGGGGGTCAGGTGTGTGAGCGGCTGGGGTCAGGTGTGTGGCCGGCTGGGGGGTCGGGAGTGTGGGGGGGGGGGGCTGGGGGTCAGGAGTGTGGTGGGATGGGGGTCAGGTTTGTGAGGGGCTAGGGTTCAGTTGTGTGGCCGGCTGAGGGTCAGGTATGTGGGAGGGCTGGGGGTCAGGTGTGTGGGGGGCCTGGGGGTTAGGTTTGTGAGGGGCTGGGGTTCAGTTGTGTGGCCGTCTGGGGGTCAGGTATGTGGGAGGGCTGGGGGTCAGAAATGTGGGGGGGCTGGGGGTCAGGATTGTGAGCGGCTGGGGTTCATGTGTGTGGCAGGCTGGGGGTCAGGAATGTGGGAGGGCTGGGGGTCAGGAGTGTGGGGGGGCTGGGGGAAAGGGGTCAGGTGTGTGAGAGGCTGGGGAACAGGTATCTGGGGCTGGGTGACAAGGTGATCAGGTGTGTGGGGGTGGGAGGCTAGGGTTCAGGGGTTGAGGTGTGTGAGGGTGCTGGGTGACAGGTCAAACACCTGTCAGGGTGTCAGGTGTGTGGAGGGCTGATATCAGTTGGACAGGTTGTGGGGGCTGCGAGCAGGGAGTCTGGGATTGTTGGCGGGGGTCAGGAGGTCCGATGTGTGGGGGGGGCTGGGGTTCAGGTTGTGGGGGGCTACATGTCAGGTGTGTGGGGGGGGGCTGGTGTTCATGTCTGTGGGGAGGGGGTGTGGGTGTCAGATGTGTGGGGTGGGCTGGGGGTCTGGTGTCAGGGGGCGCTGGGGGTTAGGTGTGTGGGGGTGCTGGGTTTCAGTTGTGTGGTGAGGCTGGGTGTCATGGGGCACATGTGTGGTGGGGCTCGGTGACAGATCTGTTCTGGGGCTGGGGGACATGTGTGTCGGGGTGAGAGGTTAGGTGTATGGGTGTCTGGGATGAGGGGGGTCAGATATCTGGGGTTACTGCGGGGCCATGATTGTGGGGGGATGGTGTCGTGAGTGTGGTACGTTAGTGGGTCCGGCGTATGGGGGGGCTGGGCGTCAGCTGTGTGGTGGTCGAGTGGTCAGGTGTATGGGGGGCTGGGGGTCAGGTGTGTGAGGGGCTGTGGTTCAGGTGTGGGAGGGCTGGGGTTCAGGAGTGTGGCGGGCTGGGTTTCATGTGTGCGTGGGGGGCTGGAAGCTGGGAGTCAGGTGTGCGGCGGGTTGGGGTTCAGATGTGTGTGTAGGGGCTTAGGTTCAGGTGTGAGGGGGGCTGGGGTTCAGGTGTGTGAGGGGTTGGATTTCAGGTATGTGGGAGGGCTGGAGGTCAGGTGTGTGGGGGCGTTAGGTTTCAGCAGTGTGGCGGGCTGGGGGTTAGGTGTATTGGGGGGCTGGGTGTCAGGGGGTCAGCTGTGTGTGGGGGGCTCCGGGCCAGAGTTGTGGGGGTGCCTGGAGGCCAGGATTGTAGAGGGGGCTACGGGAGAGGTGTGTGGGAGATGGGTGCCAGGTAGGGCTTGGGGCAAGGGGGGCAGGTTCTTAGCGGGGGTTGGGGTTCAGTGGGTCAGGTGTGTGGGGGGGCTAGGAGTCCGGTGTGTGGCGGGGCTGGAGGTCGTGTATTTGGGTGGCTGGGTGTCGGGTGTTTGGGGGGATGGTGGTCAGGTGCGTGAGGGGGCTGGGTGTCAAGGGGACAGTTATGTAGGGTGCTGAGGCCCAGGTGTGTGGGGCGTCAGGGGGTCACATTTGTTGGGGGGTGGAGGTCGTGTGTGTGGGGTCAGTGGTCAGGTGTGTGGCAGGCTGGGGTTCAGGTGTGCGGGGGTTTGGGCGTCAGCTGTGTGGCGGCCGGGTGGTCATGTGTGCGCGGGCCGTGTTTCAGGTGTGTGGGAGGGCTGGGTGTCAGGTGTGTGGGGGGCTAGGGGTCAGGTGTGTGGGGGGGCTGGGGGTCAAGTGCGTGGGGGGCATGGGTCAGGTTTGTGGTGGGGGGTCAGGTGCGTGGGGGGGGGTTGGGGGTCAGATGTGTGTGGGGGGCTAGAGGTCAGGTGTATACTGGGTTGTTGGTCAGCTGTGTTGGGCGGCAGGGGTCAGATGTTCAGGTCTGTGGGTTGCTGTGGCCCAGGCGTGTGTGGCGTCACGTGTGTCCGTGGGGTGCGGGTCGGGTGTGTGGGGGGCCGTGGTCAGGTGTGTGGGGGAGGGTTGGGTGTCAGGTGTGTGGCAGGGCTGGATGTCGTGCGTGTTGGGGGCTGAGGGATCAGATGTGTGGGGAGCTGGGGGTCAGGTGAGTGGAGGGCAGAGTGTCAGGTGTGTGCGGGGCTGGGGGACCGGATATGTAGGGAGCTTGGGGTCAGGTGTGTAGGGGGTGTTTGGAGGTCAGTTGTGTGGGTGGGCTGTGGGTTAGGTATTTTGGGGATGCAGCTCAGGTGTGTGGGGTCTGGGGTGAAGTGTGTGTAGGGGGTCTGGGTGTCAGGTGTTTGGTGGGGATTGTGGTTCGTTTTGTAGGAAGGCTGGGTGTGTGTGGGGGGGGGGGCGGGGGCAGATGTGTGGGGCCGCTGGTTGTCAGGTGTTTGGGGGATTGGGGGTCAGGTCTGTAGGGGGGCTGAGTTTCAGGAGTGTGATGAGGCTGGGTGTCAGGGGGCAGGTGTGTGGTGGGGCTGGTGACAGGTCTGTAGTGGGGCTGGGGGGTCAGGTGTGTGGGGCGATGGGTCAGGTGTGTGGGGGCGCGGGGTCCAGTGTGTGACTGTCTGGGATCAGGGGGTCAGGTGTCTGGGGTTACTGGGGTTCATGTGTGTGCGGGGCTGCTTTCGTGTGTGTGGTGAGTCAGTTGGTCAGGCGTGTGGAGATCTGGGCGTCAGCTGCGTGGGTGTCGGGAGGTCAGGTGTTTGGCTGGCGCTGGAGGACAGGTGTGTGTGGGGCTGGGGGTCAGATATGTGGGGCCTGGGTTTCAGTTGTGTGGGAGGCTGAGGGTCAGGTGCGTGGGAGGGCTGGGGTCAGGTCTGTGGGAGGGTGTGGGCAGAGTTTTAGGTGTGTGAAGGTCT
Organism: Rhinoraja longicauda; assembly: GCF_053455715.1. NCBI lineage: Eukaryota > Metazoa > Chordata > Chondrichthyes > Rajiformes > Arhynchobatidae > Rhinoraja > Rhinoraja longicauda. The sequence goes on along the minus strand of NW_027601271.1, from coordinate 790,568 downwards.
GGGGAACAGGTGCCTGGGGGGCTGGGTGACAAGGTGGTCAGGTGTGGGGGGGAGGCAAGGGATCAGGGGTTCAGGTGTGTGATGGGCCTGGGGAAAGGTGTGTGAGCGGCTGTTGTTCAGGTGTGTGGCATGCTGGGGGTCAGGTGTGTGCGGCGCTGGGTGTCCGGTGTGTGGGGTTAAGGTGGGATCATGGGTTCAGGTGTGTGAGGGGATGGGGGTCCGGTATGTAGCGGTCCGGGGCTCAGTGGGTCAGTTGTGTGTGGGGGGCTCGGGTCAGGGTTGTGAAGAGGTGCCTGGCGGTCAGGATTGTAGAGGGGGTTGGGGGAGAGGTGTGTGGTGTCTGGGGGCTTCGGGCAAGGGGTCAGGTGTGTAGAGCGGCTGGGGTTCAGTGGGTCCGGTGTGTAGGGGTGGTAGGTCAGGTGTGTGGCGGAGCTGGAGGTCATGTACCTGGGTGGCTGGGTGTCAGGTGGGGGCTAGAGGTCAAGGGGTCAGGTGTGTGTGGTCGGGTGGTCAGGTGTGTGGGGGAATGGTGGTCGGGTGTGCGCGGGACTGAGGTTCAGGTGCGTGGGAGGGCTTGGGTCAGATGTGTGGGGGGCAGGGGACAAGTGTGCGGGGGTTTGGGCGTCAGCTGTGTGTTGGTCGGGTGGTCAGGTGTGCGCGGGGCCGTGTTTCAGGTGTGTGGGAGGGCTGGGTGTCAGGTGTGTGGGGGGCTGGGGGTCAGGTGCGTGGGAGGGATGGGGGTCAGGTGTGAGGGGGGTGTGGGCAGGGTTTTAGGTGTGTGAGGGTTTGGGGAACAGGTGTCTGGGGAGCTGGGTTACAAGTTGGTCAGGTGTGTGGGAGGGGAGACAAGGGATCAGGGGTTCAGGTGTGTGATGGGGCTGGGGTCAGGTCAAACACCTGTCAGGGTGTCAGGTCTGTGGAGGGCTGGTGTCAGTTGGTCAGGATATGGGGGGCTGCGGGCAGGGGTCTGGAAGTCTGATATGTGGGGGCGGGGCTGGGGTTCAGGTGCGTGGGAGGCTTGATGTCAGGTGTGTGGGGGGCTGATGATCAGGTCTGTGGGGGGTCTGGGTGTCAGATGTTTGGGGTGGGGTGGGGGTCTGGTGTTGGGGGCGCTGGGGGTTAGGTGTGGGGGGGGCTGGGTTTCAGGTGTGTGGTGAGGCTGTGTGTCATAGGGCATGTGTGTGGTGGGGCTCGGTGTCAGATCTGTTCTGGTGCTTGGGGTCAGGTGTGACGGGGAGAGGGGTTAGTGTGTGGGTGTCTGGGATCAGGGGGTCAGGTGTCTGGTGTTACTGGGGGTCATGTGTGTGGGGGAATGATGTCGTGTGTGTGGTGCGTTAGTGGGTCAGGTGTGTGGGGGGGCTAGGTGATGATCAAGGTTTGAGGTGCGTGAGGGGATGTGGGTCAGGTATGTAGGGGTCTGGGGCTCTGAGGGTCAGGTGTTTGTGGGAGGCTCGCGGTCAGGGTTGTGGGTGATGCGTGGAGGTCAGGATTGAAGGGGGGCTAGTGGAAAGGTGTGTGGGAGATGGGTGCCAGGTGCCTGGGGGGCATTGGGCAAGATGGGCAGGTAAGTAGGGGGTGGGGGGGCTGGGGTTCAGTGGGTCAGGTGTGTGGGGGTGCTAGGACTCAGGTGTGTGGCGGCGCTGGAGGTCGTTTATCTGGGTGGCTGTGTGTCGGGTGTGTGGGGGGCTGATGGTCAGGTGTGTGAGGGGGCTGGGGATCAAGAGGTCAGGTATGTAGGGTGCTGGGGCCCAGGTGTATGGTGCGTCAGGGGGTCACATTTAGTGGGGGGTGGGGTCGGTTGTGTTGGGGGCCGCGGTCAGGTGTGTGGCAGGCTGGAGTTCAGGTGTGTGGGGGTGGGGTGTCAGCTGCGTGGCGGTCGGGTGTCAGGTGTGCGCGGGTCTGGGGTTCAGATGTGTGGTACGGGCGGGAGTCAGAGGTGCGGGGGGCTGAGGGGTCAGGTTTGTGGAGGGCTGAGGTCAGGTGTGCTGGGGGCTCTGGGTAAGGTGTGTATGGGGCTGTGGTTCAGGTGTGTGCGGGGGGCTGAGGGACAGGTGTCCGGGGGGCTGGGTGACAAGTTGTTCAGGTGTGTGAGGAGCATTGGGTCAGGTGTGTGTGGGGAGGGGGGCCGTGGTTCAGGTGTGTGCGGTGCTGGGTTTCATGTGTTTGTGGGGCTGGGGTTCAGGTGTATGGGAGGCTGGGGATCAGGTGCATAGGGGGCTGAGGGACTAGTGTCCGGGGGCCAGGTGTGTGGGGGGTTGAACGGATCAGGTGTGTTGGGGGGCTGTTTGGCTGAGGAGCGTGGTTCAAGCATGTGGGGGGGGCGGCTGGGGGGCACATGTGTGGTGCGCTGTGTGTCATGTGTATGTGGGTACTGATGTTCAGAGGTCAGGTGTGTGGGGACTGGGGTTCAGGTGTGTGGGCTCTGGGGTCACCTGTCTGGTGAGAGCTGTGGTCAGATGCATGGGGGGCTGTGTTTCAGTTGTGGTGTCTGTGGGTCAGGGTGTCAGATGTGTGGGGGTCAGGAAGTCAGGTGAGTGGGGGCTTGGGGTCAGGTACGCAGGGGGCTGGAGGTCACGTGTGCGGGGGGACTGGGGGTCAGGTATGTGGGGGACTGGAGGTGAGGTTTGTGTGGGGGTTGGGTTCAGGTGTGTGGGGGGGGCTGTCTGTCAGGTGCGTGGGGGGCTGGGGGTCAGATTTGTGGGGGGATGGGAGTCAGGTGTGTGAGGGGTGTGGGGGCCAGGTGTGTGATGGGGCTCTGGGTCAAATGTTGGGAGGGGTCAGATATGTTGGGCAGCTGGGGGTCAGGTTTGTGAGGGGCTGGGGATCAGGTGTGTGGGAGTTTGGGCGTCAGGTGTGTGTGGGGAACTGAGGGTTGGGTCTGTTGGGAGGCTGGGTTTTAGCTTTGTGAGGGGCTGGTGGTCTTTTGTCTGACGGTCTGTGGGTCAGGTGTCTGTGGGGAGCTGAGGGGGGCTCAGCGTGAGGTGTGTGGGGAGTCAGGGTGTCAGCTGTGTGCAGGGATGGGGTTCAGGGCGTGGGAGGTGGGAGGGCCAGATGTGTGGGGGGCAGGGGTTCAGGTGTGTCGGAGGGGTGGGGATCAGGGGTGTGGGTGGGTCGGATGGTCATGTGTGTGGAGGGCTGAGGTCAGGTCTGTTGTGGGCAATGGGTCATGTGTGTGGGGGGCTGTGGGGTCAGGTGTGTGGGGGGCTGGTGTGAGGTGTGTGGGGGGGGGCTGAGCGACTCTGGTGTGTGGGTGGCTGTGGACCAGTTGTGAGGGGTCTGGTGATCATCCATGTGGGGGGGAAGAGGGGGTCATGTGTGTGGGGGCTGGGGTTCAGATGTGTGTGGGGAGGGTTCACTTGTGTGTGAGGGGCTGAGGTCAGGTGTATGGGGGGCTGTGGGTCAGGTGTGTGGGGGCTGGGGGCCAGGCATGCAGGGGGCTGGTGGTCAGGTGTGAGCGGGGTTGGGTTTCAGGTTTGTGGGGGCTGTTTGTCCGTTGTGTGGGGGGCTGGGGTTCACGATGTCAGGCGAGTGGGGGTCTGGGGATCAAGTGTGCGGGGGGACTGGGGTTCAGGTATCTGGGGGACGTGAGGTGAGGCGTGTGTGGAGGTTGGGGTCAGGTGTGTGTGGGGGGTTGGCTTGGGGGCAGGTTTGTGGGTGGATGGGGTCAGGTGTTTGGGGGTCTGGGGATCAGGTGTGTGCGGGGCTGTGGGTCAGTGGGTCAGGTGTGTGAAGGTGCGGGGGCCAGGTGTGTGATGAGGCTTTGGGTCATATGTTGGGCGGGTCAGATGTTTTGGGCGGCTGGGTGTCAGGTTTGTGAGGGGCTGGGGGTCAGGTGTGTGAGGGGAGATGGGGGTTATGTGTGTGTGAGGCTGGTGGTCCGGTTTCTGGGGGGCTGGGGTTCAGGGGTGTGGGGGGGGGCAGGGTCAGGTGTGTGGGAGTCAGAGAGTCAGCTGTGTGCGGGGCTGGTGTGTAGGTCTGCTGGGGGCAGGGGGTACTGTGTGTGGGGGCTCGGGTTCAGGTGTGTGCTGTGCTGGAGTTCAGGCCTGTACGGGGCTGGGGTTCAGGTGTGTGGGGAGGGGCTGGGGGTCAGCTATGTTGGGGGGCTGAGGGGGTCATGTGTGTGGAGGGCTGGGGGTCAGGTGTGTGGGGGGGGCTGGTGGTCAGGTGTGTGGGAGGCGTGGGGGGTTAGCCATGTGGGGGGTGGCTGAGGGGTCAGGTGTGTGGGGGGGGGTGGAGTACAGGCGTGTCGGAAGGGTGGGGGTCAGGGGTGTGTGGGTGCCGGGGTGTCAGGTGTGTGGAAGGCTGAGGTCAGTTCTGTTGTGGGCAAGGGGTCAGGTGTGTGGGGGTGGAGGGGGCAAGGAGTGTGGGGGGGGGGGCTTGGATTGAGCTGCTTGGTGGGGCTGAGTGGGTCAGGTGGGTCGGGGGCTGTGGGTCAGGTGTGTGGGGGCTCGTGGTTAGCTATGCGGGGGTGGCTGAGAGGTTCAGGTTTGTGGGGGGCTGGGGTTCAGGTGTGTGCGTGGCTTGAGTTCAGGTGTGTGTGGGCTTTGGTTCAGCTGTGTGGTGGGGCTGGGGAACATGTGTCCGGGGAGCTGGGTGACAAGTTGGTCAGGTGTGTGGGGGCTGTGGGTCAGGTATTTGGGGGGCTGTGGATCAGGTGTGTGCGGCTGGGTGTCAGGTTTGTGAGGGGCTGGGGGTCAGGTGTGTTGTGGTCTGGGGGTCTGGGGGTCAGGTGTGTGAGGGGAGCTGGGGGTTATGTGTGTGTGAGGCTGGTGGTCCGGCTTCTGGGGGGCTGGGGTTCAGGGGTGTGGGGGGGGGCCGGGTCAGGTGTGTGGGGGCTGTGGGTCAGGTGTTTGGGGGGCTGTGGATCAGGTGTGTGCGGCTGGGTGTCAGGTTTGTGAGGGGCTGGGGGTCAGGTGTGTTGGGGTCTGGGGGTCAGGTGTGTGAGGGGAGATGGGGGTTATTTGTGTGTGAGGCTGGTGGTCCGGTTTCTGGGGGGCTGGGGTTCAGGGGTGTGGGGGGGGGCAGGGTCAGGTGTGTGGGAGTCAGAGAGTCAGCTGTGTGCGGGGCTGGTGTGTAGGTCTGCTGGGGGCAGGGGGTACTGTGTGTGGGGGCTCGGGTTCAGGTTTGTGCTGTGCTGGAGTTCAGGCCTGTACGGGGCTGGGGTTCAGGTGTGTGGGGAGGGGCTGGGGGTCAGCTATGTTGGGGGGCTGAGGGGGTCATGTGTGTGGAGGGCTGGGGGTCAGGTGTGTGGGGGGGGCTGGTGGTCAGGTGTGTGGGAGGCGTGGGGGGTTAGCCATGTGGGGGGTGGCTGAGGGGTCAGGTGTGTGGGGGGGGGGTGGAGTACAGGCGTGTCGGAAGGGTGGGGGTCAGGGGTGTGTGGGTGCCGGGGTGTCAGGTGTGTGGAAGGCTGAGGTCAGTTCTGTTGTGGGCAAGGGGTCAGGTGTGTGGGGGTGGAGGGGGCAAGGAGTGTGGGGGGGGGCTTGGATTGAGCTGCTTGGTGGGGCTGAGTGGGTCAGGTGGGTCGGGGGCTGTGGGTCAGGTGTGTGGGGGCTCGTGGTTAGCTATGCGGGGGTGGCTGAGAGGTTCAGGTTTGTGGGGGGCTGGGGTTCAGGTGTGTGCGTGGCTTGAGTTCAGGTGTGTGTGGGCTTTGGTTCAGCTGTGTGGTGGGGCTGGGGAACATGTGTCCGGGGAGCTGGGTGACAAGTTGGTCAGGTGTGTGGGGGCTGTGGGTCAGGTATTTGGGGGGCTGTGGATCAGGTGTGTGCGGCTGGGTGTCAGGTTTGTGAGGGGCTGGGGGTCAGGTGTGTTGTGGTCTGGGGGTCTGGGGGTCAGGTGTGTGAGGGGAGCTGGGGGTTATGTGTGTGTGAGGCTGGTGGTCCGGCTTCTGGGGGGCTGGGGTTCAGGGGTGTGGGGGGGGGCCGGGTCAGGTGTGTGGGGGCTGTGGGTCAGGTGTTTGGGGGGCTGTGGATCAGGTGTGTGCGGCTGGGTGTCAGGTTTGTGAGGGGCTGGGGGTCAGGTGTGTTGGGGTCTGGGGGTCAGGTGTGTGAGGGGAGATGGGGGTTATGTGTGTGTGAGGCTGGTGGTCCGGTTTCTGGGGGGCTGGGGTTCAGGGGTGTGGGGGGGGGCAGGGTCAGGTGTGTGGGAGTCAGAGAGTCAGCTGTGTGCGGGGCTGGTGTGTAGGTCTGCTGGGGGCAGGGGGTACTGTGTGTGGGGGCTCGGGTTCAGGTGTGTGCTGTGCTGTAGTTCAGGCCTGTACGGGGCTGGGGTTCAGGTGTGTGGGGAGGGGCTGGGGGTCAGCTACGTTGGGGGGCTGAGGGGGTCATGTGTGTGGAGGGCTGGGGGTCAGGTGTGTGGGGGGGCTGGTGGTCAGGTGTGTGAGGGGCGTGGGGGTTAGCCATGTGGGGGGTTAGCCATGTGGGGGGTGGCTGAGGGGTCAGGTGTGTGGGGGGAGGGGTGGAGTACAGGTGTGTCGGAAGGGTGGGGGTCAGGGGTGTGTGGGTGCCGGGGTGTCAGGTGTGTGGAAGGCTGAGGTCAGTTCTGTTGTGGGCAAGGGGTCAGGTGTGTGGGGGTGGAGGGGGAAAGGAGTGTGGGGGTGGCTTGGATTGAGCTGCTTGGTGGGGCTGAGTGGGTCAGGTGGGTGGGGGGCTGTGGGTCAGGTGTGTGGGGGCTCGTGGTCAGCTATGCGGGGGTGGCTGAGGGGTTCAGGTTTGTGGGGGGCTGGGGTTCAGGTGTGTGCGTGGCTTGAGTTCAGGTGTGTGTGGGCTTTGGTTCAGCTGTGTGGTGGGGCTGGGGAACATGTGTCCGGTGAACTGGGTGACAAGTTGGTCAGGTGTGTGGGGGCTGTGGGTCAGGTGTTTGGGGGGCTGTGGATCAGGTGTGTGCGGGGCCTAGGGGTCAGTTGAGTGGGGGGGCTGTGATTCAGGTGAGTAGAGGGCTGGGTGTCACGTGTGTGCGGGGCTGGGGTTCAAGTGTGTCGGAGTGGTGGAGGACAGGTGTGTTGGGGGCTGAGGGGGTCAGGTGTGTGGAGGGCTGACGTCACTTGTGTTGGGGCAGGGGTCATGTGTGTGGGGGTTGAGGCGGTCAAGTGTGTGGGGGCTGGGGTTCAAGTGTGTGGGGGCTGGGGGGTCAGCTATATGGGTTGGTTGAGGGGTCAGGTGTGTGGGAGGCTGGGGTTGAGGTGCGTGCTTTGCAGGATTTCAGGTGTGTGTGGGGGGGGGGCTGAAGGACAGGTGTCCGGGGTCTGGGTGACAAGTTGTTCATGTGTGTGGGGAGCAGTGGGTGTCAGGTGGAGGGGGGGCTGCTTATCAGGTGTGTGGGCGGGGCGTGATTCAGGCGTGTGGGGGCAGCTGGGGGCATGTGTGTGAGGGCTGGGTATCATGTGTGTGTGGTAACTGGGGTACAGAGGTCAGGTGTGTGGGGACTGGGGTTCAGGTGTGTGGGGGCTGGGGTCACGTGTGTGTGGGGGCTGGGGTCAGGTGTGTGGGGGGGTTGGGTGTCAGGCATGAGTGGGGGGCTGGCGGGCAAGTGTGCAGGGGGACTGGGTTAGCTATGTGGGGGTCTGGGGGTGAGGTGTGTGTGGAGGTTGCGGTCAGGTGTGTGTGGGGTGGCTGGCTGTCAGGTGATTGGGGGGCTGGGGGTCAGGTTTGTGGGGGGATGGGGGTCAGGTGTGTGGGGGTTTGGGGATCAGGTGTGTGCGGGGGCTGTGGGTCAGTGGGTCAGGTGTGATGCGTGTGGGGGCCAGGTGTGTGATTGGGCTTTGGGTCAAATGTTGGGCGGGTCAGTGGGTCAGGTTTGTAAGAGCTGATGGTCATGTGTGTGGGAGTCTGGGGGTCAGGTGTGTGGGGGAGATGGGGGGTCATGTTTGTGTGAGGCTGGTTGTCCGGTTTCTGGTGGGCTGGGGCTCAGGTGTGTGGGGGGGCTGTGGGCAAGTGTGTGGGGAATCAAGCGGTCAGCTGTGTGCAGGGCTGGGGTTATGATGTGTGGTAGGGGTGGTGGTCAGAGGTGCGTGGGGTGAGGGGTAAGATTTGTGGAGGGCTGAGTTCAGGTGTGTTAGGGGCAGTGTGTCGGGTTTGTGGGGGGCTGGGGTTCAGGTGTGTGCGGGGCTGGAGTTCAGGTGTGTGCGGGGGGATGAGGGACAAGTGTCCGGGGGACTGGGGGACAAGTTGTTCAGGGGTGTGGGGAGCAGTGGGTTAGGTGTGTGGGGGGCTGGGGTTCAGGTGTCTGCGGTGCTGGAGTTCATGTGTTTGCGGGGCTGGGGATGAGGTGCGTGCAGGGCCGGGTTTCATGTGTGTGGGGAGGCTGTAGGACTGATGTCCGGGGGGCTGGGTGACAGGTTGTTCAGATGTGTGGGGAGCAATGGGTCAGGTGTGTGGGGGGATGAAGGATCAGGTGTGTTGAGGGGCTGGTTGTCTGTGGGGCGTGGTTCATGCGTGTGTGGGGCGGCTGGGGTTCACGTGTGTGGGGCGCTGGGTGTCATGTGTATGTGGCTACTGATGTTCAGAGGTAAGGTGTGTGGGGACTGGGGTTCAGGTGTGGGAGGGATGGGGTCACGTGTGTGGGGGGTGGCTGGTGTCATGTGTATAAGGGCTGGGTTTCAGGTGTGGGGGCTGTGGGTCAGAAAGCCAGATGTGTAGGGTTCAGGGCATCAGGTGAATAGGGGCTGGGGGTCAGGTGTGTGTGCGGGGGCAGTGGGTCAGTGGGTCAGGTGTGTGAGGGGTGTGGGCGCCAGGTGTGTGATGGGGTTTGAGCCAAATGTTGGTGGGGGTCAGTGGGTCAGATATGTTGGGCGGCTGGGGGTCATGTTTGTGAGTGGCTGGGGGTCAGGTGTGTGCGGGGCTGTGAATCAGGTGACTGGGGGGCTGGTGGTCAGCTATGTGGGGAGGCTGGGGTCCGGTTGGTTGGGGGCTGGGTTTCAGCTGTGTGGGGGCGCTCAATGTCATGTGTGTGGTGAATCATGGGGTCAGCAGTGTGCAGGGCTGAGGTTCAGGTGTGTTGGTGGGGTGAGGGCCAGGTGTGTGGGGGGCTGAGGTCAGGTGTGTGGGGGCTGGGGTTTAGCTATGTGGGGGGGGTGGCTGAGGGGGTCAGGTGTGTGGGGGGCTGGAGTTCAGGTGTGTCGGAGGGGTGGAGGTCATGGGTGCGGGGGGGTAACGGGTCAGGTGAGTGGAGGGATGAGGTCAGGTCTGTTGTTGGCAAGGGATCAGGTGTGTGTGGTCCGAGGGGGTCAGGTGTGTGGAGGGGCTTGGATTGAGGTGTTTGGGGGGTGCTGAGCGGATTACGTGTGTGCGGGGCTGCGGATCAGGTGTGTGGGGGCTGGGGTTCAGCTGTGTGGGGGGGGGTCAGGGTTATGTGTGTGGTGAATCAGGGGGTCAGCTGTGGGCGGGGCTGGTGTTCAGGTGTGTTTGTGGGGTGATGGCCAGGTGTGTGGGGGGCTGAGGTCAGGTGTGTGGGGGCTGTGGTTCAGCTATCTGGGGGGGTGGCTGAGGGGGTCAGGTGTGTGGGGTCTGGAGTTCAGGTGTGTCGGAGGAGTGGGGGTCAGGGATGCGGGGCGTAGGGGGTCAGATGTGTGGAGGGCTGAGGTCAGGTCTGTTGTTGGCAAGGGGTCAGGTGTGTGGGGTCCGAAGAGGTCAGGTGTGTGGGGTCCGAGGGGGTCAGGTGTGTGGAAGGGCTCGGATTGAGGTGTTTGGGGGGGCTGAGCGGGTCAGGTGTGTGCGGGGCTGTGGATCAGATGTGTGGGGGGCTGGTATTCAGCTATGTGGGGTCTGAGGGGGTCAGGTGTGTTCGGGGATGGGGTTCAGCTGTGTGGTGGGCTCAGGATCATGTGTGTGGTGAATCAGGGGGTCAACTGTGTGCGGGGCTGGGGTTCAGGTGTGTGGGTGGGGTGGGGGCCAGGTGTGTGGGGAGCTGAGGTCAGGTGTGTGGGGGCTGGGGTTCATCTATGTGGGGGGTGGCTGAGGGGGTCAGGTGTGTGGGGGGTTGTGGATCAGGTGTGTGGGGGGCTGGAGTTCAGGTGTGTACGGGGGGCTGAGGGACAGGTGTCCGTGGGGCTGGGGGACAGGTTGTTCAGGTCTGTGGGGAGCAGTGGGTCAGGTGTGTGGGGGGATGGTGTTCAGGTGTGTGCGGTGCTGGAGTTCAGGTGTTTGCGGGGCTGGGGTTCAAGTGTGTGGGAGGCTGGCGATCAGGTGCGTGCGGGCCGTGTTTCAAGTGTGTAGGGGGGCTGAGGGACTGGTGTCCGGGGAGCTGGGTGACAGGTTGTTCAGATGTGTGGGGAGCAGTGGGTTAGGTGTGTGGGGGGTTGAAGGGATCAGGTGTGTTGAGGGGTAGGTTGTCTGGGGGCGTGGTTCAAGCGTGTGGGGGGGGGGGCGGCCTGGGTTCACGTATGTGGGGCTCTGGGTGTCATGTGTATGTGGCTACTGATGTTCAGAGGTCAGGTGTGTGGGGACTGGGGTTCAGGTGTGTGAGGGCTGGGGTCACGTGTGTGTGGGGTGGCTGGTATCAGGTGTATAGGGGCTGGGTTTCAGGTGTGGGGGGGCTGTGGGTCACAGGGTCAGATGTGCGGGGTTCAGGGCATCTGGTGAGTGGGGGCTGGGGGTCAGGTACGCAGGGGGTTGGGTGCCAGGTGTGCGGGGGGACTGGGGGTCAGGTATTTCGGGGACTGAGGGTGAGGTGTATGTGGGGCTTGGGGTCAGGTGCGTCTGCGCCCGGGATGAGGTGTTTCACACTCGGGCTTCAGAGATGTCCTCGTTCTTCTGGAAACGGGGCTTCCCCTCCTCCATTATAGATGAGGCTCTCACTAGGTTCTCTTCTACATCCCGCAGCTCCGCTTTTGCTCCTCCTCCCCCCACTCGCAACAAGGACAGAATCCCCCTCGGTCTCACCTTCCACCCCACCAGCCAGCGAATCCAACAAATCATCCACCAACATTTCCGTCACCTGCAACGGGACCCCATCACTGGCCATATCTTCCCATCCAAGGACCCAAACAGTCTTTCCAGGTGAGACAATGGTTCTCTTGCACCTCTTCCAACCTGATCTATTGCATCCGCTGCTCTAGATGTCAACTTATTTACATCGGCGAAACCAAGCGCAGGCTCGGCGATCGCTTCGCTGAACACCTGCGCTCGGTCCGCATTGACCAAACTGATCTCCCGGTGGCCGAGCACTTCAACTCCCCCTCCCATTCCCAGTCTGACCTTTCTGTCATGGGCCTCCTCCAGTGCCATAGTGAGGCCCACCGGAAATTGGAGGAACAGCACTTCATATTTCGCCTGGGCAGTTTGCAGCCCAGTGGTATGAACATCGACTTCTCCAAATTTAGATAGTTCCTCTGTCCCTCTCTTCCCCTCCTCCTTCCCAGATCTCCCTCTATCTTCCTGTCTCCACCTATATCCTTCCTTTGTCCTGCCCCCCCCCTGACATTAGTCTGAAGAAGGGTCTCGACCCGAAACGTCACCCATTCCTTCTCTCCCGAGATGCTGCCTGACCTGCTGAGTTACTCCAGCATTTTATGAATAAATACATTCGGTGTGTGTGGGGGGCTGGCTGTCAGGTGCGTGGGGGGCTGGGGTCAGGTTTCTGGGGGGATGAGGGTCAGGTGTGTGTGCGGGGGCATTGGGTCAGTGGGTCAGGTGTGTGAGGGGTGTGGGCGCCAGGTGTGTGATGGGGCTTTGGGTCAAACGTTGGGGGGGGGGGGGTCAGTGGGTCAGATGCGTTGTGCGGCTGGGCGTTATGTTTGTGAGGGGCTGGTGGTTAGGTGTGGGGGTTTGGGTGTCAGGTGTGTGTGGAGCTAGTGGTCATGTGTGTGGGAGGCTGGGGGTCCGATTTGTTGGGGGCTGCGGTTCAGCTGTGTGCGGGGGCTCAGGATCATGTGTGTGGTGTGTGGTGGATCAGGGGGTCAGCTGTATGCGGGGCTGGGGTTCAGGTGGGTGGGGGGCCAGGTGTGTGGGGGGCTGAAGTCAGGTGTGTGGGGGCTGGGGTTCAGCTATGGTGGGATGGCTGAGGGGGTCAGGTGTGTGGGGGGCTGGAGTTCAGGTGTGTCGGAGGGGTGGGGGTCGGAGAGGTGGGAGTCAGGGGTGTGGGAGGGTAGGGGGTCAGGTGTGTGGAGGGCTGAGGGCAGGTCTGTTGTTGGCAAGGTGTGTGTGGTCCGAGGAGGTCAGGTGTGTGAAGGGGCTTGGATTGAGGTGTTTGGGGGGGCTGAGCGGGTCAGGTGTGTGCGTGGCTGTGAATCAGGTGTGTGGGGGGCTGGTGATCAGCTATGTGGGGGGGGCTGAGGGGGTCAGGTATGTTGGGGGCTGGGGTTCAGCTGCGTGGGGGGGCTCATGGTCATGTGTGGGGTGAATCAGGGGGTCACCTATGTGCGGGGAGTTCAGGTGCGTGGGGGAGGCTGAAGAACACGTGTCCGGGGGGCTGGGTGACAAGTTGTTCAGGTGTGTGGGGAGCAGTGGGTCAGGTGTATGGGGGGCTGCTTGTTAGGTGTGTGGCGGGGACATGGTTTAGGCGTGTGGGGGCACGTGTGTGGGGGGGCTGGGTGTCATGTGTGTGTGGTTGCTGGGGTTGAGAGGTCAGGTGTGTGGGGTCTGGGGTTCATGTGTGTGGGGGCTGGGGTCATGTGCGTGTGGGGGCTGGGATCAGGTGTATGGGGAGCTGGGTGTCAGGTGTGTGGGGGCTGGGGGACAGGTATGAAGGGGGCTGGAAGCCAGGTATGTGCTGGGCCGGGGTTCAGGTTTCTGGGGGGCTGGGTGTCAGGGGGTCAGATGTGTGAGGGGCTGGGGGTCAGGGAGTCAGGTGATTGGGGGCTGGGGGTCAAGTGTGCGGGGGGATGGGGGTCAGGTGTTTGGGGGTCTGGGGATCAGGTGTGTGTGGGACTGTGGGTCAGCGGGTCAGGTGTATGGGGGGTGTGGGGGCCAGGTGTGTGATTGGCTTTTGGGTCAAATGTTGGGTGGGTCAGTGGGTCAGATGTGTTGGGCGGCTGGGGGTCAGGTTTGTGAGGGGCTGGGGGTCAGGTGTGTTTGGGGAGCTGGGGTCATGTGTGTGGGAGGCTGGTGGTCCGGTTTCTGGGGGACTGGGGTTCAGGTGTGTGTGGGGGGATCAGTGTCAGGTGTGTGAAGAGTCAGGGGGTCAGCTGTGTGCGGGGCTGGGGTTCAGATGTGTGGTCGGGGTGGGGGTCAGAGTTGTGGGGTCTGAGGGGATCAGGTGTTTGGAGGGTAGAGGTCACGTGTGTTGGAGCAGTGGGTCAGGTGTGTGGGGGACTGGGGTTCAGGTGTGTGCGGAGCTGGAGTTCATGTGTGTGGGGGAGGCTGAGGGACATGTGTTCGTGGGGCTGGGTGATAAGTTGTTCAGGTGTGTGGGGAGCAGTGGGTCAGGTGTGTGGGTGGTTGAGGGGGTCAGGTGTGTGGTGGGCTGGTCGTCAGGTGTGTGGGGGCGTGGTTCAGGCGTGTGGGAGGGGGCGTCTGGGGGCACGTGTGTGGGTCGCTGGGTGTCATGTGTGCGTGGCTACTGAGGTTCAGAGTTCAGGTGTGTGGGGACTGTGGTTCAGGTGTGTGGGCTTTGGGGTCACCTGTCTGGGGGGGTTGGGGTAAGGTGTATGGGGGGGCTGGGTTCCAGGAGTGGGGTCTGTGGGTCAGGGGGTCAGATGTGTGGGGGTCAGGGCTTCAGGGGAGTTGGGGCGGGGGTCAGGTACGCAGAGGGCTGTGGGTCAAGTGTGCGGGGGGTCCGGGTGTTAGGTATGTGGGGAACTGGAGCTGAGGTGTTTGTGGGGCTTGTGGTCAGGTGTGTGTCGGGGGGCGGGCTCTCAGGTGCGTGGCGGGCTGGGGGTCAGGTTTGTGGTGGGATTGTGGCAGGTGTTTGTGCGGGGCCTGTGGGTCAGTGGGCCAGGCGTGTGAGGGGTGTGGGGGCCAGGTGTGTGATGGAGCTTTGGGTCAAATGTTGGTAGGGGTCAGTGGGTCAGATGTGTTGGGTAGCTGTGGGTCAGGTTTGTGAGGTGCTGGGGGTCACGTGTGTGGGGGTTAAGGGTCAGGTTTGTGTGGGGAACTGAGTGTCGGGTGTGTTGGGCGGCTGGGGGTCAGGGTTGTGAGGGGCTGGTGGTCATTTGTGTGAGGGTCTGTGGGTCAGGTGTGTGTGGGGAGCTGAGAGCCATGTGTGTGGGATGCTGGGGGCCCGGTTTCTAGGGGGCTGGGGTTCGGATGTGTGGAGGACTCAGGGTGAGGTGTGTGGGGAGTCAGGGGGTCAGCTGTGTGCGGGGCTTGGGTTCAGGTGTGTGGGAGGGGTTGGGGTCAGGTGTGTGGGGGGCTGAGATCAGGTGTGTTGGGGCAGGGGTTCAGGTGTGTGGGGGCTGGGGGTCAGCTATGTGGGTGGTGGCTGAGGGGGACAGGTGTATGGGGGGCAGGAGTTCAGGTGTGTCGGAAGGGTGGGGGTCAGGGTTGTGGGGGGTCGGGGGTTCAGGTGAATGGAGGGGTGAGATCAGGTCTTTTGTGGGCAAGGGGTCAGGTGTGTGGGGGGGGGCTGAGAGGGCAGGTGTGTGGGGGGGCTGGGAGTGAGGTGTGTGGGGGGGCTGAGCGCGTCAGGTGTGTGGGTGGCTGAGGTGGTCTGCTGTGTGGGGGGATGGGAGTGAGGTGTGTGGGGGCTGAGGGGGTCAGGTGTGCATCGGAGATGGAATCACTTGTGTGTTTGTGGGGCTGGGGTCAGGTGTATTAGGGGCTGGGGGTCAGGTGTGTGGGGGCTGCGGGCCAGGTATGCTGGGGGTCAGGTGTGTGGGGGCTGCGGGCCAGGTATGTTGGGGGCTGGAGGTCAGGTGTGTGCGGTGTTCGGGTTCAGGTTTATGAGGGTCTGGTTGTCAGTTGTGTGGGGGGCTGGGGGTCAGGACGTCAGGTTAGTGGGGGGCTGGGTGTCAAATGTGCGTGGGGACTGGGGGGTCAGGTATGTGGGGAACTGGATGTGAGGTGTGTGTGGAGGTTGGGGTCAGGTATATGTGGGGGGATAGCTGTAAGGTGCGTGGGGGACTGGGGGTCAGGTTTGTGGGGGGATGGGGTCAGGTGTGTGGGGGTCTGGGGACGAGGTGTGTGCGGGGGCTGTGGGTCAGAGGGTCAAGTGTGTGATGGGTTTGGGGCCAGGTGTATGATGGGGCTTTGGGTTAAATGTTGGGCGGGTCAGTGGGTCAGATGTGTTGGGCGGCTGGGTGTCAGGTTTGTGAGGGGCTGGGGGTCAGGTGTGTGGTGGTCTGGCGTTCGGGTGTGTGTGGGGAGCTGGGGCTCATGTGTGTGGGAGCTGGTGGTCCGGTTTCTGGGGGGGCTGGGGTTCAGGTGTGTGGGTGGGCTCAGGTTCAGATGTGTGGGGAGTCAAGGGGTCGGTTGTGTGGTAGGGGTGGGGGTCAGAGGTGCGGGGGGCTGAGGAGTTCAGGTTTTGGAGGGCTGTGGTTAGGTGTGGAGCGGTCGGGGTTTCAGGTGTGTGGAGGGCTGTTGTGGGAAAGGGATCAGGTGTGTGGGAGGCTGACGGAGTCAGGTGTGTGGGGGGCTGACTGGGTCAGGTGTGTTGGCGGCTGGGGTGAGGTCTGTGGGGGGCTGGGGTCAGGTGTATGGGGGCTAGGTTTCAGGTGTGGGGGGCTGAGGGTCAGACGGTCAGATGTGTGGGGGTAAGGGCGTCAGGTGAGTGGGGGGCTGGGGCTCAGGTATTTGGGAGACTGGGGGAGAGGTGTGTGTGTGTGTGTGTTAGGGTCAGGTGTGTGTGGGGGGGCTGGCTGTCATGTGCTTGGGGGGCTGGGAGTCAGGTTTGTGGGGGGATGGGGGTCAGATGTGAGCGCGGGGGCTGTGCGTCAGTGGGTCAGGTGCGTGGGGGTGTGGTGTCAGCAATGTGGAGGGGCTGAGGGGGTCAGGTGTGTGGGGGGCTGGTGTTCAGGTGTTTACGGGGTTGGAGTTCAGGAGTCTCGGAGGGGTGGGGGTCAGGGGTGTGGGGGGCTGAGGGGTTCAGGTGTGTGGAGGGCTGAGGTCAGGTGTGTGGGTGCTGGGAGTCAGGTGTGTGGAGGGCTACGAATCAGGTGTGTGGGGCAGGGGCTCTGGGGTTCAGGTGTGCGGGGGCTGGGGTTCAGGTGTGTGCGGGGCTGTGGATCAGGTGTGTGGGGGGCTGAGGGGTCAGGTGAGTGGGGGGGCTGGGAGTCAGGTGTGGAGGACTGGGGTCAGGTGTGTGGGGGTCTGGGTGTCAGGTGTGCGGGGGGGCTGAGTGTCAGATCTGTCGGAGGGGTGCTGGGTTTCAGGAGTGTGTTGTAGCTCGGGGTCACGTGTGTAGGAGGCTGGGTGTCATATTTGTGTGGCTACATGGGATCAGGGGTCAGGTGTGTGGGAACTGGGGTTCAGGTGTGTGGGGGCTGTGTGTCACATGTGTGCGTGGGGGCTTGGGTCAGGTATGCAGGGTGCTGTAAGTCAGGTGTGTGCGGCGCTGGGGTTCAGGTGTGTGGGGGGGGCTGTGGTTCAGGAGTGTGGGGGTAGCTCGAAGGCACGTGTGTGGGAGGCTGGGTGTCATGTGTGTGTGGCTACATGGGATCAGGGGTCAGGTGTGTGGGGACAGCGGTTCAGATGTGTGGGGGCTGTGGGTCACATGTATGCGTGGGGGAAGGGGTCAGGTGTATGGGGGCTAGGTGTCAGATGTGTGGGGGGTTGGATGTCAGGTATGGGCGCGGCTGGGTGAGAGGCGTGTGGGACGGCTGGGTTTAGGTGTGTGCGGGGCTGGGGTTCAAGTGTGTCGGAGTGGTGGGGACAGGTGTGTGGGGGCTGAGGGGTTCAGGTGTGTGGTGGGCTGACGTCACGTTTGTTGGGGGCTGGGTGTCATGTGTGTGTGGCTACTGGGGATCAGAGGTCAGCTGTGTGGGGACTGGAGTTCAGGTGTGTGGGGGCTAGGTGTCACTTTTGTGTTGGGGATGGGATCAGGTGTATGGGGGACTGGGGTCAGGTATGCAGGGGGCTGGAAGTCAGGTGTGTGCGGGTCTGGGGTTGAGGTGTATGTTCATATCATATCATATCATATCATATATATACAGCCGGAAACAGGCCTTTTCGGCCCACCAAGTCCGTGCCGCCCAGTGATCCCCGCACATTAACACTATCCTACACCCACTAGGGACAATTTTTACATTTACCCAGCCAATTAACCTACATACCTGTACGTCTTTGGGGTGTGGGAGGAAACCGAAGATCTCGGAGAAAACCCACGCAGGTCACGGGGAGAACGTACAAACTCCTTACAGTGCAGCACCCGTAGTCAGGATCGAACCTGAGTCTCAGGCGCTGCATTCGCTGTAAAGCAGCAACTCTACCGCTGCGCTACCGTGCCGCCCGTGGCAGGAGATCAGGTTTGTGGCGGGGGTGGGGGTCAGGGGGTCAGACATGTGGGGGTCAGGGAGTCAGGTGAATGGAGGGGTGAGATCAGGTCTTTTGTGGGCAAGGGGTCAGGTGTGTGGGGGGGGCTGAGAGGGCAGGTGTGTGGGGGGGCTGGGAGTGAGGTGTGTGGGGGGGCTGAGCGCGTCAGGTGTGTGGGTGGCTGAGGTGGTCTGCTGTGTGGGGGGATGGGAGTGAGGTGTGTGGGGGCTGAGGGGGTCAGGTGTGCATCGGAGATGGAATCACTTGTGTGTTTGTGGGGCTGGGGACAGGTGTATTAGGGGCTGGGGGTCAGGTGTGTGGGGGCTGCGGGCCAGGTATGCTGGGGGTCAGGTGTGTGGGGGCTGCGGGCCAGGTATGTTGGGGGCTGGAGGTCAGGTGTGTGCGGTGTTCGGGTTCAGGTTTATGAGGGTCTGGTTGTCAGTTGCGTGGGGGGCTGGGGGTCAGGACGTCAGGTTAGTGGGGGGCTGGGTGTCAAATGTGCGTGGGGACTGGGGGGTCAGGTATGTGGGGAACTGGATGTGAGGTGTGTGTGGAGGTTGGGGTCAGGTATATGTGGGGGGATAGCTGTAAGGTGCGTGGGGGACTGGGGGTCAGGTTTGTGGGGGGATGGGGTCAGGTGTGTGGGGGTCTGGGGACGAGGTGTGTGCGGGGGCTGTGGGTCAGAGGGTCAAGTGTGTGATGGGTTTGGGGCCAGGTGTATGATGGGGCTTTGGGTTAAATGTTGGGCGGGTCAGTGGGTCAGATGTGTTGGGCGGCTGGGTGTCAGGTTTGTGAGGGGCTGGGGGTCAGGTGTGTGGTGGTCTGGCGTTCGGGTGTGTGTGGGGAGCTGGGGCTCATGTGTGTGGGAGCTGGTGGTCCGGTTTCTGGGGGGGCTGGGGTTCAGGTGTGTGGGTGGGCTCAGGTTCAGATGTGTGGGGAGTCAAGGGGTCGGTTGTGTGGTAGGGGTGGGGGTCAGAGGTGCGGGGGGCTGAGGAGTTCAGGTTTTGAAGGGCTGTGGTTAGGTGTGGAGCGGTCGGGGGTTCAGGTGTGTGGAGGGCTGTTGTGGGAAAGGGATCAGGTGTGTGGGAGGCTGACGGAGTCAGGTGTGTGGGGGGCTGACTGGGTCAGGTGTGTTGGCGGCTGGGGTGAGGTCTGCGGGGGGCTGGTGTTCAGGTGTTTACGGGGTTGGAGTTCAGGAGTCTCGGAGGGGTGGGGGTCAGGGGTGTGGGGGGCTGAGGGGTTCAGGTGTGTGGAGGGCTAAGGTCAGGTGTGTGGGTGCTGGGAGTCAGGTGTGTGGAGGGCTACGAATCAGGTGTGTGGGGCAGGGGCTCTGGGGTTCTGGTGTGCGGGGGCTGGGGTTCAGGTGTGTGCGGGGCTGTGGATCAGGTATGTGTGGTGGGCTGTGGGACAGGTATCCGGGGGGCTGGGTGACAAGTTGGTCAGGTGTGTGAGCGGCTGTGGGTCAGGTGTGTGGGGGGCTGAGGGGTCAGGTGAGTGGGGGGCTGGGAGTCAGGTGTGGAGGACTGGGGTCAGGTGTGTGGGGGTCTGGGTGTCAGGTGTGCGGGGGGGCTGAGTGTCAGATCTGTCGGAGGGGTGCTGGGTTTCAGGAGTGTGTTGTAGCTCGGGGTCACGTGTGTAGGAGGCTGGGTGTCATATTTGTGTGGCTACATGGGATCAGGGGTCAGGTGTGTGGGAACTGGGGTTCAGGTGTGTGGGGGCTGTGTGTCACATGTGTGCGTGGGGGCTTGGGTCAGGTATGCAGGGTGCTGTAAGTCAGGTGTGTGCGGCGCTGGGGTTCAGGTGTGTGGGGGGGGGCTGTGGTTCAGGAGTGTGGGGGTAGCTCGAAGGCACGTGTGTGGGAGGCTGGGTGTCATGTGTGTGTGGCTACATGGGATCAGGGGTCAGGTGTGTGGGGACAGCGGTTCAGATGTGTGGGGGCTGTGGGTCACATGTATGCGTGGGGGAAGGGGTCAGGTGTATGGGGGCTAGGTGTCAGATGTGTGGGGGGTTGGATGTCAGGTATGGGCGGGGCTGGGTGACAGGCGTGTGGGACGGCTGGGTTTAGGTGTGTGCGGGGCTGGGGTTCAAGTGTGTCGGAGTGGTGGGGACAGGTGTGTGGGGGCTGAGGGGGTCAGGTGTGTGGTGGGCTGACGTCACGTTTGTTGGGGGCTGGGTGTCATGTGTGTGTGGCTACTGGGGATCAGAGGTCAGCTGTGTGGGTACTGGAGTTCAGGTGTGTGGGGGCTAGGTGTCACTTTTGCGTTGGGGATGGGATCAGGTATATGGGGGACTGGGGTCAGGTATGCAGGGGGCTGGAAGTCAGGTGTGTGCGGGTCTGGGGTTGAGGTGTATGTTCATATCATATCATATCATATCATATATATACAGCCGGAAACAGGCCTTTTCGGCCCACCAAGTCCGTGCCGCCCAGTGATCCCCGCACATTAACACTATCCTACACCCACTAGGGACAATTTTTACATTTACCCAGCCAATTAACCTACATACCTGTACGTCTTTGGAGTGTGGGAGGAAACCGAAGATCTCGGAGAAAACCCACGCAGGTCACGGGGAGAACGTACAAACTCCTTACAGTGCAGCACCCGTAGTCAGGATCGAACCTGAGTCTCCGGCGCTGCATTCGCTGTAAAGCAGCAACTCTACCGCTGCGCTACCGTGCCGCCCGTGGCAGGAGATCAGGTTTGTGGCGGGGGTGGGGGTCAGGGGGTCAGACATGTGGGGGTCAGGGAGTCAGGTGATTGGGGGGCTGGGGATCAAGTGTGTGGGGGACTGAGGGTCATGTATGTGGGGACTGGAGGTGAGGAGTGTGTGGGGGTTGTGGTCAGGTGTGTGGGGGGGCTGGCTGTCAGGTATGTGGGGGCAGGAGTCAGATGTCTGGGAGGCTGGGTGTTAGGTGAGTTGGGGTCTGGCGTGTGGGGAGGCTGCATGTCAGTTATGTGCGGGGGATGTGGGTCAGTGGGTCAGCTGCGTGGGGGGTGTGGGGGACAGGTGTGTGATGGGGCATTGGGTCTAATCTTGGGGGTTCAGTGGGTGAGATGTTTTGGGCTGCTGGGGGTCAGGTATGTTTGGGGGGCTGTAGGGCCACGTGTGTGGGGGTCTGCTGGTCAGGTGTGTGGGAGGCCTGAGGTTCAGTTGTGTGGGGGGCTGGTGTTCAGGTGTGTGCGCGGCTGGGGTTCAGGTGTGTGGGGAGCTGAGGCGGTTAGGTGTGTGTAGGGCTGTGGTCTGGTGAGTTGGTGGCAGGGTGTTAGCTTTTTGGGGGCTGAGGGGGTCAGGTTTGTGGGGCTCTGGGAGACAGATGTGTGCGGGGCTGGGGTTCAGGTGTGTGCGGGGGGGGTTCAGGAGTGCGGGGGTAGCTCGAGGGCACGTGTGTGGGAGGCTGGGTGTCATGTGTGTCTGGCTACATGGGATCAGGGGTCAGGTGTGTGGGGACTGCGGTTCAAATGTGTGGGGGCTGTGGTTCACATGTGTGCGTGGGGGATGGGGTCAGGTGTATGGGGGGCTAGGTGTCAGCTGTGTGGGGGGCTGGATGTCAGGTATGGGCGGGGCTGGGGACAGGCGTGTGGGACGGCTGAGTTCAGGTGTGTGCGGGGCAGGGGTTCAAGTGCGTTAGAGTGGTGGGGAACAGGTGTGTGGGGTGCTGAGGGGGTCAGATGTGTGGAGGGCTGACGTCACGTGTGTTGGGGGCAGGTGTTCAGGTGTGTGGGGGGCTGAGGGGTTCAGGTGTGGGGCGCTGAGGGGTTCAGGTGTGTGGGAGGATGTGGGTTCAGGTGTATTCGTGGCTGGAGATCAGGTGTGTCGGAGGGGTGGAGTTTAGGGGTGTAGGGGGCTGTGGCGGTTAGGTGTGTGGGAGGCTGTGGATCAGGTGTGTGGGGGCTGCGGGCCGGGTTTGCAGGGCGCTGGAGGACAGGTGTGCTGGGGTTCAGGTTTGTGGGGGTCTGGTTGTCAGTTGTGTGGGGGGATGGGGGTCAGGAGGTCAAGTGTGTGTGGGGCTGGGGGGTCAAGTGTGCGTGGGGTCAGGTATCTGGGGGACTGGAGGTGAGATATGTGTGGAGGTTGGGGTCAGGTGTATGTGGGGGGCTGGCTGTCAGGTGCGAGGGGGACTGGGGTTCAGGTTAGTAGGGGGATGGTGTCAGCTGTGTGGGGGTCTGTGGATCAGGTATGTGCGGGGATGTGGGTCTGTGGGTCAGGTGTGTGAGGGTTGTGGGTACCAGGTGTGTCATGTGTGTGTGGCTGCTGGGGATCAGAGGTCAGGTGTGTGGGGACTGGGGTTAAGGTGTTTGAGTGTTGAGGGGGTCAGGTGTTTGACGGGGCTGGTAGGGCTGTGTGGGGGCTAGGTGTCACTTGCGTGTAGGGGGATGGGGTCAGGTGTATGGGAGACTGGGGTCAGGTATGCAGGGGGCTAGAATTCAGGTATGTGCGGGGCTGGGGTTGCGGTGTATGTTGGTGGCAGGAGATCATGTTTGTGGCGGGGGTGGGGGTCAGGGGGTCAGACATGTGGGGGGTCAGGTAGTCCGGTGATTGGGGGGCTGGGGAGCAAGTGTGTGGGGGACTGAGGGTCAGGTATGTGGGGAATGGAGGTGAGGAGATTGTGGGTTTGTGGTCAGGTGTGTGTGGGGGGGCTGGCTGTCAGGTGCGTGGGGGGCAGGAGTCAGGTGAATGGAGGCTGGGGGTCAGGTGAGTTGGGGTCTGGCGTGTGGGGAGGCTGCGGGTCAGTTATGTGCGGGGGCTGTGGGTCAGTGGGTCAGGTGTGTGAGGCGTGTGGGTACCAGGTGTGTGATGTGGCTTTGGGTCAAATGTTGGGCGGGTCTGTGTGTCAGATGTGTTGGGCCGCTGGGGGTCAGGTTTGTGAGGGTCTGAGGGTCAGGTATGTTGGGGTCTGGGGGTTAGGTGTGTGTGGGGAGCTGGGGGTCGTGTGCGTGTGGAGCTGGGGGTCATGTGTGTGGGAGGCTGGTTTTCCGGTTTCTGGGGGCTGGAGTTCAGGTGTCTGGGGGGGCTGGTGACAAGTTGTTCAGGTGTGTGGGGAGCAGTGGGTGAGGTGTGTGGGGGGTTGAGGGGGTCAGGTGTTTGACGGGGCTGGTACAGACGTGTGGGGGTGGCGGCTGGGGGGCACTCGTGTGGGG
Source organism: Rhinoraja longicauda (assembly GCF_053455715.1). Classification (NCBI taxonomy): domain Eukaryota; kingdom Metazoa; phylum Chordata; class Chondrichthyes; order Rajiformes; family Arhynchobatidae; genus Rhinoraja; species Rhinoraja longicauda. Next base: position 768,088 of record NW_027601271.1, on the reverse strand, counting down.
CGCTGGGTGTCATGTGTGTGTGGCTACTGAGGTTCAGAGGTTAGGTGTGTGGGGTCTAGTGTTTAGGTGTGTGGAGGCTGGGTTCTCGTGTGTGTGGGGGGATGGGGTCAGGTGTATGGGGGGCTGGGTTTCAGGTGTGGGGGCCTTTGGGTCAGCGGGTCAGATGGATGGGGTCTGGGCGTCGGGTGAGTGGCGGCCTGGGGGTCAGGTACGCAGGGGGCTGGGGTGAGGTGTGTGTGGGGGTTGGGTCAGGTGTGTGTGTGTGGTGAGGGGGCTGGCTGTCAGGTACATTGGGGGGCTGGGGTCAGGTTTGTGGGGGGATGGGGGTCAGGTGTGTGTGCGGGGGCTGTGGGTCAGTGGGTCAGGTGTGTGAGGGGTGTGGGGGCCAGGTGTGTGATGGGGCTTTGGATCAAATTTTAGGGGGTGGTCAGTGGGTCAGACATGTTGGGCGGCTGTGGATCTGGAGGTCAGGTGTGTGGGGGTTTGGGGGTCAGGTGTGCGTGGGGAGCAAGGGGTCATGGGAGGATGGGGGTCCGGTTTGTGGGGGTCAGGTGTGCGGGGCTGGGGTTCAGGTGTGTGGGAGGGGTGTGGGGCAGGTGTGGGGGGGGCTGAGGACATGTACGTTGGGGGGAGGGGGTCAGGTGTGTGTGGGCTGGGGGTCAGCTATGTGGGAGGTGGCTGAGGGGGTCAGTCGTGTGCGGCGCTGGGTATCAGGTGTGTCGGTGGGGTGGGGGTCAGGTGTGTGGGGGGATGAGGGTGTCAGGTGTGTGGAGGGCTGACGTCAGGTGTGTTGGGGGCAGAGGGTCAGGTGTGTGGGGCGGCTGGGTGTCAGGTGTGTGGGGTCTTGGAGTCAGGTTTGTGGGGGATGGAGTTCAGCTATGTTGGGGAGCTGCGGAGTTCAGGTGTGAGGGGGCGGGGGTTCAGGTGTGTGCGGGGCTGGAGTTCAGGTATGTCACAGGGATGGGTGTCATGGTGTGGGGGCCTGAGGCGGTCAGGTGTTTGGAGGGCTGAGGTCGGGTGTGTTGGGGGCTGGGAGTCAGGTGTGTGGGGGACTGGGTGTCAGGTGTTTGATTGGTTGGGCGTAAGTTGCTCCGATGTGTGGGGGGCTGGTTGTCAGGTGTTTTGGGGGGCTGTATTTCAGGAGTGTGGGGGAGGGGGGGTCACGTGATTGGGGGCCGGTGTTCAAGTGTGTGGGGCGACTGGGTGTCAGGTATGTGGGGGTCTGGCGGCGAGGTGTGTTTGGGGTTTGGGGTCAGGTATGTATGGAGGCTGGCTGACATGTGCGTGGGAGCCAGGAGTCAGGTTTGTGGGTGGCTGGGGGCCAGATGTATGGGGGCTGGGTGTCCGATGTGTGGGGGGCTGGGAGTCAGGTGTGTGGGGGGGCTGGGAGTCACGTGTGTCGAAAGGGTGAGGGTCAAGTTTGTGGGGGGCTGTGGGGGTCAGGTGTGTGGAGCGCTGACATCAATTGTGTTGGAGTAAGGGGGTCAGGTGTGTGGAGGGGCTGAGGGGTCAGTTGTGTGGGTGGTCTGGATATCAGTTGTGTGGGGCGGCTGGGAGTCAGGCGTGAGGGGGCTGGGGGGTCAGGTGTGTGTGGGGGGCTGGGAGTCAGGTGTGTGGGGGCTGGGGGGTCAGGTGTGTGGGGGGCTGGGAGTCAGGTGTGTGCGGACTGAGGGGGTCAGGTGTGTGGGAAACTAGCGGTCAGCTATGTGGGGGCGCTGAGTGGGTCAGGTGTGTGGGGGCTGGGATTCAGGTGTATGCGAGGCTGGAGTTCAGGTGTGTCGGAGGGGTGGGAGTCAGGGGTGTGGGGGGATGAGGTGGTCAGTGGGTCACGTGTATGAGGGGTGTGGGGGCCAAGTGTGCGATGGGGCTTTGGGTCAAATGTTAGGGGGGTTCATTGGGTCAGATGTGTTGGGCAGCTGGGGATCTGGGGGTCAGGTGGGTGGGGGTTTGGGGTTAGGTGTGTGTGGGGAGCAAGCGGTTATGTTTGTGGGAGGCTGGGGGTCCGGTTTTTGGGGGGCTGGGGTTCAGGTGTGTGGCGGTGCTCAGGATCAGGTGTGTGGTGAGTCAGGGGGTCAGCTGCATGCAGGGCTGGGGTTCAGGTGTGTGTGGGGGGGGTGTGTGGGGGCTGAGGTCATGTGTGTTGGGGCAGGTGATCAGGTGTGTGAGGGCCGGGGGTCAGCTATGTGGGAGGTTGGCTTAGGTGGTCAGTTGTGTGGGGGGCTGGAGCTCAGGCGTGTCGTAGGGGCGGGGGTCAGGGGTGTGGGGGTCGGTGGGTCAGATGTGTGGAGGGCTGAGGTCAGGTCTGTTGTGGGCAAGGGGTCAGGTGTGTACGGGGCTGAGAGGGTCAGGTCTGTGGGGGGGCTTGGATTGAGGTGTGGGGGGTATCAGCTGGTCAGGTGTGGGGGGGGGCCTGTGGATCAGGTGTGTGCGTGGCTTGAGTTCAGGTGAGTGGGGGCTGGGGTTTAGGTGTGTGGCGGCTGGGGGCTGGTGGTCAGCTATGTGGGGGGAGGTTGAGGGGGTCAGGTGTCTGGGGGCTGGGGTTCAGTTGTGTGCGTGGCTTGAGTTCAGGTGTGTGTTCAGGCTGGTGTTTAGGTGTGTAATGGGCTGGGGCTGGGTGACAAGTTGGTCAGCTGTGTGGGGGGCTGTGGGTCAGGTGTATGCGGGGCTGACGGGGGTCAGGTGAGTGGGGGGGCTGGGAGTCAGGTGTGTAGAGGGCTGGGTGTCGGGTATGTCGGTGGGGCTGTGGTTCAGGAGTGTGTGGGTAGCTGGGGGGCACGTGTGGGGAGGGGCTGGGTGTCACGTGTGTATGGCTACATGGGATCAGAGGTCAGGTGTATGGGGGTTTGTTGTTCAGCAGTGAGTGGGTGGCTGGGGGGCACATGTCTGGGTGGTTGGGTGTCATATGTGTGTGGCTACATGGGTTCAGGTTTCAGGTGTGTGGGGACTGGGGTTCAGGTGTTTTGGGGCTGTGGGTCACATGTTTGCGGGGGGCTGGGGTCACGTTTATGGGGGCTGGGAGTCAGCTGTGTGGGGGCTGGAGAACAGGTATGTGCGAAGCTGGGGGTCAGGCATGTGGGACGGCTGGGGTTCAGGTGTGTGCGGGGCTGGGGTTCAGGTATGTCGGAAGGATGGAAGGTTTGTGAACGGCTGAGGATGTCAGGTGTGTGTGGGAGCTGGGATTCAAGTGTACGGGTGGCTCTGGGGGTCAGGTGTGTGGGGCGCTGAGTGGGTCAGGTGGGTGGGGGGCTTTGGGTTCAGGTGTATGCGGGAATGGAGGTCAGGTGTGTCGGAGGGGTGGGGTTCAGGGGTGTGGGGGGCTGAGGCGTTCAGGTGTGTTGGGGTCTGGAGATCAGGTGTGTGGGAAGACTGGGGGGTCAGCTATGTGGGTAGAGCTGATGGGGTCAGGCGTGTGGGGGCTGGTGTTCAGCTGCGTGGTTTGCTGGAGTTCAGGTGTGTGGGGGGGGGGCTGAGCGACAGGTGTCCGGGGGGCTGGGTGACAAGTTGTTCAGGTGTGTCGAGAGCAATGGGGCCGGTGTGTGGGGGAGCTGGTTGTCAGGTGTGAGGGGTGGGCTTGGATCAGTCGTGTGGGGGGGGGGCGGCTGGGGGGCAGGTGTGTGGGGGGCTGGGTGCCATGTGTGTGTGTTACTGGGGTTCAGAGTTCAGGTGTGTGGGACTGGAGTTCAGGTGTTTGGAGGCTGGGGTCACGTGTGTGTGGGGGGCTGGGGTCAGGTGTATGAGGGGCTGGGGGTCAGGTGTTTGGGGGCTGTGGCCAGGCATGCAGGGGGCTGGTGGTCATGTGTGTGTGGAGTTGGGGTTCAGGTTTGTGGGGGGGCTGGTTGTACGTTGTGTGGGGGGCTGGGGGTCAGACTGTCAGGTGCATGGGGGGCTGGGGGTCAGGTTTGTGGGGGGATGCGGTAGGTGTGTGGGGGTCTGGGGATCGGTTGTGTGCGGGGGCTGTGGGTCAGTGGGTCATGTGTGTGAGGGTTGTGGGGACCAGGTGTGTGATGAGCTTTGGGTCAAATGTTGGGCGGGTCAGTGGGTCAGATGTGTTGGGCGGCTGGGGGTTAGGAGTGTGAGGGCCTGGGTGTCAGGTGTGTGGGGGTCTGGGGTCAGTTTTGTGTGGGGAACTGGGGGTCATGTGTGTGGTAAGCTGGTGGCCCGGGTTCTGGGGGGCTGGGTTTCAGGTGTGTGGGTGGGCTCAGAGTCAGGTCTGCTGTGGTCAGGGGGTCAGGGTGTCAGCTGTGTGCGGGGCTGGGGTTCAGGTGTGTGGTAGATGTGGCGGTCAGAGGTGCGGGGGGCTGAGGGGGTCAGGTTTTTGGAGGGCTAAGGTCAGGTGTGTTGGGGTTGGAGTTCAGGTGTGTGCGGGACAGGAGTTGAGGTGTGTGCGTGGCTGGAGTTCACGTGTGTGGGGGTCTGAGGAACAGGTTTCCGGTGGTCTGGGTGACAAGTTGCTCAGGTGTGTGGGGAGCAGTTGGTTAGGTGCGTGGGGGTTGAGGGGGTCAGGTGTGTGACGGGACTGGTTGTCAGGTGTGTGCGGGCCGCTGGATCAGGCGTATAGGGGGCGGCTGGGGTCACGTGTGTGTGGCTACTGAGGTTCAGAGGTCAGTTGTGTGGGGACTGGGTTTCAGGTGTGTGGGGGCTGGGGTCACGTGTGTGTGGGCATGTTGACATGGTGGTCAGATGTGGGGGGGGGGCTGGTGTGTGGTATGCTGAGGGGGGCAGGTGTGTGGGTGGGATGGGAGTCAGGTGTGTGGGGTGCTGGGTGTCAGGTGTGTTGGGGGCTGTGGTTCAGGAGTGTGTTGGGGGAGGGATGGTGGGCACGTGTTTGGGTGGCTGGGTGTATGTGTTTGCGGCTATTGGGGATCAGTGGTCAGGTGTTTGGGGCTGGTGTTCAGGTGTGTGGGGGCTGGGGGTCGATTGTGTGTGGGAGGGCTGGTGTCAGTTGTATGCGGGGCTGGGTGTCGGGTTTGTGGTCGGCTGGAGATCGGGCATGTGCGGGGCAGATTTCAGGTGTGTGTGTGTGGGGGCTGGGTATCAGTTTTCTGGGGCAGCTGGTTGTCAGTTGTGTGCGGGGCTGGTGATCAGATTTGTGGAGGAATGGGCGTCAGGTATGTGGGGGACTGGAGTTGAGGATTGTGGCGGTCTGGGGATCAGGGGTTCAGGTGTGTGGGAAACTGGGCGTCAGCTGTGTGCGAGGCTGGGATTTAGGTGTGTGGGGGGCTGGGGGCCGGAGTGTGGGGGGACTGGGGGACAGGTGTGTTTGGGGGTCAGGTATGTGGGGGCTTGGGGTCAGGTTTGTGGGGGCTGGTTGTCAGGTGTGTGTGGGGGTCAGGTGTGTGGGGGGCTTGGGCAGGTTTGTGGGGCTGCGTGTCAGGTGTGTAGGTGGGCTGGGGTCAGGTTTGTGCGGCACATGGGGATCCGGCTCGGGGTCACATGTCTGGGGGGTCAGGTGTGTGGCGGCATGGGGGTCCAGAGGTCAGATGTGTGGGGAAGCGGATTTTGTGTGCGGGGGGGCTGGGGGTCACGTGCATGAGGGGGCAGGTGGTCAGTCGTGTGGGAGCCTGCGGGTAAGTGTGTCACGTGCGTGGGGGGGCGGGGCCACATCTAGAGGTCTGGAGGGTCAGGTGTGTGGGGGGGCAGATGTGTGTGGGGTTGGTGTTCAGGTGTGTTGGGGGGGCTGGGAGTCAGGTGTGTGGGGGTGCTGGGTTTGACGGGGTCACTTGTGTAGGGGCCGTGGGTCAGGTGTGTGGGGGCTGGGGTTCAGGCGTTCAGGTGTGTTGGGGTGCTGTGAATCAGGTGTGTTGGGGCTGGCGGTCGGGTTTGTGCGTGGGGGGGTGGGGTCAGGTGTGTGGGAGGTTAGGGGGTCAAGTGTCTTGTGTGGCTTCGGGTCAGCTGTGTGGGGTGGGCTGGGGTCAGGTGTGTGGGAGTCAGGGTGTCAGGTTTTTGGGGTGGTCCTGGGGGTCATTTATGGGGGAGTAGAGCTCAGGTGTGTGAAGGGGGTCAGTGGGTCAGTTGTGTAGGGGGGCTGGGGCCGATATGTGTGGAGTGGCTGGGGGTCAGGTGTGTGGGTGGAAGGGGAACAGGTGCATGCGGGGTCTGGGGATCATGTGGGGGTGGCTGGGAGTCAGGTTTGTGGAGGGGCTGAGGGTCTGGCGTGTGTGGTGTCTGGTGTTGAGGTGTGTGGGGCGGCTGGGGTAAGGTGTGTGGGGGGTCTGTTGGTAAGATGTGTGGTGTGCTGGTGGTCAGGTGTGTGGGGGCGGGGGGTGTTGCCAGGTGTTTGGGGGGGCTGGGGGGCAGTTGTGTGCTGGGCTGGTGGTTAGGTGAGTAGGGGGGCTGGGGGTCAGGTGTGTGTGTGGTCTGGGGGTAAGGAGTGTGGGGGGGATGGGGGACAGGTGTGTGGGGGTGGCAGGGGTTCAGGTGTGTGGGGGCAGGGGTTCAGGTGTGTGGGGGCTGGGGTTCAGGTGTGGGGGGCTGGGGTTCAGGTGTGTGGTGGGACTGGGAGGCAGTTGTGTGGGGGACAGGGTGGTCAGGTGTGTGTCGGGGTCAGGGGGTCATGTGTGTGTGGGGGTCAGGGGGTCAGGTGTGTGTGGTCGTCAGGGGGTAAGGTGTGTGTGGGGGTCAGGTGTGTTTGGGGGTCAGGTGTGTGGGGAAGCTGGGGGTAGATATCGGGGTCAAGTGTGGGGGGCCAGGTGCGGCGGGATGGGCGTCAGAAGGTCAGGTGTGTGTGGGGGGGCTGGTGTTCAGGTGTGTGGGGGGCAGGGGATTTGGTGTGTGGGGGGCTGCAGTCACGTGTAGGAGGGGGCAGGGATTTAGTTGTGTGTGGGGGCTGGTGTTCAGGTTTGCGGGGGGGCTGGGCGTCAGGTGTGCGGGGGGGGCTGGGTGTCAGGTGTGTTGGGGCTGTGGTTCAGGAGTGTGTGGGGGAGAGATGGTGGGCACGTGTTTGGGGGGCTGGGTGTCATGTGATTGTGCCTACTGGGGATCAGGGGTCAGGTGTTTGGGGCTGGGGTTCAGGCGTGTGGGGGCTGGGGTCAATTGTGTATGGGAGGGCTAGTGTCAGTTGTATGAGGGGGCTCGTTGTCGGGGTTTTGGTCGGCTGGAGATCGGGTGTGTGCGGGGCAGAGTTCAGGTGAGTGTGTGTGGGCTGGGTGTCAGTTTTCTGGGGCGGCTGATTGTCAGTTGTGTGCGGGGCTGGTGGTCAGATTTGTGGGCGAATGGGGATCAGGTATGTGGGGGACTGGAGTTGAAGTTTGTGGGGGTCTGGGGATCAGGGGTTCAGGTGTGTGGGGGAGAGGTGGTCATGTGTGTGGGGGCTGGGGTCATGTGTGTGGGGAGTCAGGGGGTCAGACGTGTGGGGGGCTGGGCGTCAGCTGTGTGCGAGGCTGGGATTTAGGTGTGTGGGGGACTGGGGGACAGGTGTGTTTGGGGGTCAGGTATGTGGGGGGCTTGGGGTCAGGTTTGTGGGGGCTGGGTGTCGTGTGTGTGGGGGTCAGGTGTGTGGGGGGCATGGGGCAGGTTTGTGGGGGCTGCGTGTCAGGTGTGTAGGTGGGCTGGGGTCAGGTTTGTGCGGCGCATGGGGATCGGACTCGGGGTCACATGTGTGAGGGGTCAGGTGTGTGGCGGCATGGGAGTCCGGAGGTCAGGTATGTGGGGGGAAGCGGATTTGGTGCGCGGGGGCTGGGGGTCACGTGCATGAGGGGGCAGGGGGTCAGTCGTGTGGGAGGCTGCGGGTAAGTGTGTCACGTGCGTGGGGGGGCGGGGCCACATCTGGAGGGCTGGAGGGTCAGGTGCGTGGGGGGCAGATGTGTGTGGGGTTGGTTTTCAGGTGTGTTGGGGTGGGGGGGCTGGGGGTCAGGTGTGTGGGGGTGCTGGGTTTCACGGGGTCACTTGTGTGGGGCGTGGGTCAGGTGTGTGGGGGCTGGGGTTCAGGCGTTCAGGTGTGTTGGGGTGCTGTGAATCAGGTGTGTGGGGGCTGGCGGTCGGGTTTGTGTGTGGGGGGGATGGGGTCAGGTGTGTGGGAGGTTAGGGGGTCAAGTGTCTTGTGTGGCTTCGGTTCAGTTGTGTGGGGTGGTCTGGGATCCGACTCGGGGTCACATGTCTGGGGGGTCAGGTGTGTGGCGGCATGGGGGTCCGGAGGTCAGGTGTGTGGGGGAAGCGGATTTGGTGTGCGAGGGGCTGGGTGTCACGTGCATGAGGGGTCAGGGGTCAGTCGTGTGGGAGGCTGCGTGTAAGGGGGGTGGTCCACATCTGGAGGTCTGGAGGCTCAGGTGTGTGGGGGGGCAGCTGTGTGTGGGGTTGGTGTTCAGGTGTGTTGGTGGGGGCTGGGGGTCAGGTGTGTGGGGGTGCTGGGTTTCACGGGGTCACTTGTGTGGGGCCGTGGGTCAGGTGTGTGGGGGCTGGGGTTCAGGTGTGTTGGGGTGCTGTGAATCAGGTGTGTGGGGGCTGGCGGTCGGGTTTGTGTGTGGGGGGGATGGGGTCAGGTGTGTGGGACGTTAGGGGGTCAAGTGTCTTGTGTGGGTTCGGTTCAGTTGTGTGGGGTGGTCTGGGGTCAGGTGTGTGGGAGTCAGGGTGTCAGGTTTTTGGGGGGTCCTGGGGGTCATTTATGGGGGGACTAGAGCTCAGGTGTGTGAAGGGGGTCAGTGGGTCAGTTGTGTAGGGGAGCTGGGGCCGATGTGTGTGGAGTGGCTGGGGGTCAGATATGTGGGGGGAAGGGGAACAGGTGCATGCGGGGTCTGGGGATCATGTGGGGTGGCTGGGGGTCAGGTGTGTGTGGGGACTGGGGGTCAGGCGTGCGGGGGGTGGGGGTCAGGTGTTTGGGGGGGCTGGGTTTCACGTGGTGACTTGTGTGGGAGCTAGGGGTCGAGTGTGTGGGGGGATGAGATACAGGCCGTCAGATATGTTGGGGGTCTGGCGGTCAGTTGTTTGTGTTGGGGGTTATACGGGGGGATAAGGTGTGGGGGGAGGGGTAAAATGAGGGTTAGTGGGAATGGGAGGGTGAGGGGGGAGTGGATGTGTTGGGAAGACAGCGAAGGAGCCATGGAGAGAGGTGGGTGGGATGGTTGGGGAGGGGGATTGGTAGTGGGGGTACGGTGGAGAATGGGAACGGGAGGTAGGGGGACTTTCAGAAGGCCTTCGACAAGGTCCCACATAGGAGATTGGGTTACAAACTTAAAGCACACGGTATTGGGGGTTCAGTGTTGAGGTGGATAGAGAATTGGTTGGCGGACATGAAGCAAAGAGTAGGAATTAACGGGTCCTTTTCGGAATGGCAGGCAGTGACTAGTGGGGTACCGCAAAGCTCAGTGCTGGGACCCCAGTTATTTACAATATATATTAATGATTTGGATGAGGGAATTGAATGCAATATCTCTAAGTTTGCGGATGACACGAAGCTGGGTGTCAGTGTTAGCTGCGAGGAGGATGCTAGCAGGCTGCAGAGTGACTTGGATAGATTAGGAGAGTTGGCAAATGCATGGCAGATGCAATATAATGTGGATAAATGTGAGGTTATCCACTTTGGCGGCAAGAACAGGAAAGCAGAGTATTGCCTGAATGGTGGCCAATTAGGAAAAGGGGAGATGCAACGTGACCTGTGTGTCATGGTGCACCAGTCATTGAAAGCAAGCGTACAGGTGCAGCAGACAGTGAAGAAAGTGAATGGTATGTTGGCATTCATAGCAAGAGGATTTGAGTATAAGAGCAGGGAGGTTCTGCTGCAGTTGTACAGGGCCTTGGTGAGACCGCACTTGGAGTATTGCGTACAGTTTTGGTCTCCTAATCTGAGGAAATACATTCTAGCCTTAGAGGGAGTACACAGAAGGTTCACCAGATTGATCCTTGGAATGGCAGGATTTTCATATGAAGAAAGATTGGATTGACTAGGCTTATACTTGTTGGAATTTAGAAGACTGAGGGGGGATCTTATCGAAACATATAAAATTCTTAAGGGGTTGGAGAGGCTGGATGCGGGAAGATTGTTCCCGATTTATTCACAAACTGCTGGAGTAACTCAGCAGGTCAGGCAGCATCTCGGGAGAGAAGGAATGGGTGACGTTTCGGGTCGAGACCCTTCTTCAGAGAGTGGTGAATCTGTGGAATTCTCTGCCACAGAAGGTAGTTGAGGCCAGTTCATTGGCTATATTTAAGAGGGAGTTAGATGTGGCCCTTGTGGCTAAAGGGATCAGGGGTATGGAGAAAAGGCAGGTACAGGTTACTGAACTGGATGATCAGCCATGATCATAAGGAATGGCGGTGCAGGCTCGAAGAGCCGAATGGCCTACTCCTGCACCTATTTTCTATGTTTCTATGTTTCTATCTCCTGCGGTTGCAGGGGAAAGTGCCCGGGGATGGGGTGGTTTGGGTAGGAAGGGACGAGTGGACCAGGGTGTTACGGAGCGAACGGTCTCTGCGGAACGCAGAAAGGGGAGGAGATTGGAAGATGTGGCCAGTAATCGGGTCGCGTTCGAGGCGACGGAAATGTTGGAGGATGATTTGTTCGATACGCTGGCTGATGGGGTGGAAGGTGAGAACGAGGGGGATTCTGTCCTTGTTACGAATGGGGGGAGGGGGAGCAAGAGCAGAGCTGCGGGATGCAGAGGATGCCCTAGTGAGAGCCTCATTTATAATGGGAGAGGTGAAGCACTCACTAACTTCATACATTTTACCACCAATTTCCATCCTGGTCTTAAATATACTTGGACTATCTCCGACATCTCCCTACCGTTTCTGGACCTCACCATCTCCATCATAGGAGACAGACTAGAGACTGACATCTAGTACGCCTTGCACCGCCAGGGACCCTGGTTCGAACCTGACTACGGGTGCTGTCCGTACGGAGTTTGCACGTTCTCCTAGTGACGTGCGTGGGTTTTCTCCGGATGCTCCGGTTCCCCCATATTCCAAAGACGTACATGTTTGTAGATTAATTGGCTTGATATAATTGTAAATTGCCCCGAGTGTGTGTAGGATAGTCTTAGTGCACGGCAATTGTTGGTCAGCGAGGACACGGTGGGCCGAAGGGCTTGTTTCCCGGCTGTATTGTTTAGTCTAAACGAAAGTAAACCTGGGCTTCACCTGGGAGTGGAGCTCACGATCCACCCATGGTTTCGGTTTGGGGATTATACGTGTCGCATTCTGTGGTACACATTGCCCTTGTGTGTATTAACCAGCGTCTGCAGTTCTTTGTTCCCAGCTTCTGTTTATGTGCTGTGCTGTTCCCTGCTCCATTTGTTCTGCAGCTCGCTGTATAACTAGTTGTGTGTTGTGAGCCCAGGTGTATTCCGCGCCCGCCCACAACTCTCTGGCTGAGGCGGCGGTTGCCAATAGAGACGGGGTCCAGATATAACACATCGACTGGTTCTCCCTTATCCACTCTACTAGTTACATGCTCGAAAAATTCTATAAGATTCGTCAGACATGATTTGCCTTTCATAAATCCATGCTGACTTTGTCTGATGATTTCACCACTTTCCAAATGTGATTCTATCACATCTTTAATAACTGACTCTATCATTTTCCCCACTACCGATGTTAGGCTAACTGGTCTATAATTCCCCGTTTTCTCTCTCCCTCCCTTTTTAAAAAGTGGGGTTACATTAGCTACCCTCCAGTCCTCAGGAACTACTCCAGAATCTAAAGAGTTTTGAAAAATTATCACTAATTCATCCACTATTTGTGAGGCTACTTCCTTAAGCACTCTGGGATGCAGCCTATCTGGCCCTGGGGATTTATCGGCCTTTAATCCATTTAATTTACCTAACACCACTTCCCGACTAACCTGGATTACCCTCAGTTCCTCCATCTCATTAGACCACTGGTCCCCCGCTATTTCCGGCAGACTGTTTATGTCTTCCTTAGTGAAGACAGAACCAAAGTAGTTGTTCAATTGGTCTGCCATCTCCTTGTTCCCTATGACCAATTCACCTGTTTCCGACTGCAAGGGACCTACATTTGCCTTAACTAATCTTTTTCTCTTGACATATCTATAAAAGCTTTTGCAGTCAGTTTTTATGTTCCCTGCCAGTTTTCTCTCATAATCTATTTTTCCTTTCCTAATTAATCCCTTTGTCCTCCTCTGCTGGACTCTTAATTTCTCCCAGTCCTCTGGTATGATACTTTTTCTGGCTAATTTATATGCTTCATCTTTTGTTTTAATACTATCCTTGATGTCCCTCATTAGCCACGGATGCACTACCTTTCCTGGTTTGTTCTTTTGCTAAACTGGGATGAACAATTGTTGTAGTTCATCCATGCGACCTTTAAATGCCTTCCATTGCATGTCCACCGTCAACCCTTTAAGTATAAATTGCCAGTCTGCCTTGGACAATTCACGTCTCATACCCTCAACGTTACCTTTCTTTAAGTTCAGAACACTTGTTTCTGTATCGACTTTGTCACTCTCCATGCTAATGAAGAACTCCACCATATTATGGTCACTCTTGCCCAAGGGGCCTCGCACAACAAGACTGCTAACTAACCCTTCCTCATTACTCAATACCCAGTCTAGAATGGCCTGCTCTCTCGTTGGTTCCTCGACATGTTGGTTTAGAAACCCACCTCGCAAACATTCCAAGAAATCCTCTTCCTCAGCACCCCTGCCAATTTGGTTCACCCAATCTATATGTAGATTGAAGTCACCCATTATAACTGCTGCACCTTTAGTGCACGCATTTCAAATTTCCTGTTTGAGTGCACGCATTTCTAATTTCGCTGTTTCTGTCAACAAAATGGCCGCCACATGTGCTCGCTGTTTCTGTCAACAAAATGGCCTTCTGAGGCAGAGAATCCCAGATTCACAACTCTCTGACTGAAAAAGTTTCTCCTCATCTCCATTCTAAATGGCCTACCCATTATTCTTAAACTGTGGTCCCTGGTTCTGGACTCGCCCAACATTGGGAACATGTCTCCTGCCTCTAACGTGTCTAACTCCTTAATAATCTTATACGTTTCGATAAGATCCCCTCTCATCCTTCTAAATTCCGGTGTATACAAGCCTAATCGCTCCAGTCTTTCAACATATGACAGTCCCGCCATTCCGGGAATTAACCTAGTAAACCTACGCTGCTCTCCCTCAATAGCAAGAATATCCTTCCTCAAACTAGGAGACCAAAACTTCACACAGTACTCCAGGTGCGGTCTCACTAGGGCCCTGTACAACTGCAGAAGGACCTCTTTGCTCCTATACTCAACTCCTCTTGTTATGAAGGCCAACATGCCATTGGCTTTCTTCACTGCCTGCTGTACCTGCATGCTTCCTTTCAGTGACTGAAGCACTAGGACACCCAGATCTTGTTGTACGTCCCCTTTTCCTAACTTGACACCATTTAGATAATACTCTGCCTTCCTATTCTTACCACCAAAGTGGATAACCTCACACTTATCCACATTAAACTGCACCTGCCGTGTATCTGCCCACTCACACAACCTGTCCAAGTCACCCTGCAACCTCATAGCATCTTCCTCACAGTTCACTCTGCCACCCAACTTTGTATCATCTGCAAATTTGCCGTCTGCAGTCGCTCCAGTCTTTCAACAAACGACAGTCCCGCCATTCCGGTGATTAACCTGGTGAACCTACGCTGCATGCCCTCAATAGCAAGGACGTCCTTCCTCAAATTTGGAGACCAAAACTGCACACAGTGCTCCAGGTGCGGTCTCACCAGGGCCCTGTACAACTGCAGAAGGACCTCTTTGCTACTAAACTCAAACTAGGAGACCAAAACTGGTCTATTGTGTACATGGTTGGAGGTGTGAATGTAAAACAAGGGCCGACGCTGCCTTCATGTCTGGTTACTCCAATGTGATCATCGCTTCTATTGTGTAGCCCTGAGCTCTGGAATAAAGTGGAGATAGGTTTTGGAGAGTTTGAGAAAGGGAAGGAGGGAGGGAGAGGGAGAGAGACGGGGAGAGAGAGAGGGAGGGAGGGAGGGAGAGAGACGGGGAGAGAGGGAGGGAGGGAGAGAGGGATGGGGAGAGAGAGAGGGAGGGAGGGAGGGAGGGAGGGAGAGAGGGAGGGGGAGAGGGAGGGAGGGAGGGAGGGAGGGAGGGAGGGAGGGAGGGAGAGAGGGAGGGGGAGAGGGAGAGGGAGGGAGGGAGAGACGGGGAGAGAGAGAGATTCACCCACGTACAAACAAACTGAAAAAGCTACGAGCTTTAATTTATAGAAACAGAAACATAGACAATAGGTGCAGGAGGAGGCCATTCGTCCCTTCGAGCCTGTACGCACCGCCATTCAATATGATCATGGCTGATCATCCAGCTCAGTATCCCGTACCTGCCTTCTCTCCAATACCCCCTGATCCCTTTAGCCACAAGGGCCACATCTAACTCCCTCTTAATGCACGGCGGGATTTGCTTACTAAAATGGCGGGGTAGCTTACTGAAATGGCTGGGGCAGAGCGCACAGCTGGCGTGGTCTGCTTACTAAAATGGCGTGTGTTCTTACTGAAATGGCGGGTTTGCTTACTAAAATGGCGGGGTTTCCTTACTGAAATGGCGGGGTTGCTTACTAAAATGGCTGGGACAGAGCGCACAGCGGCGGGGTTTGCTTACTAAAATGGCGGGAGGAGAGCGCACAGCGGCGGTATTTGCTTACTAAAATGGCGGGTAGCTTACTGAATGGCTGGGACAGAGCGCACAGCGGCGGGGTTTGCTTACTAAAATGGCGGGGGTAGTGAGAGCGGCGGTATTTGCTTACTAAAATGGCGGTGTAGCTTACTAAATGGCTGGGACAGAGCGCACAGCGGCGGGGTTTGCTTACTAAAATGGCGGGGGGAGAGCGCACATCGGCGGTATTTGCTTACTAAAATGGCGGGGTAGCTTACTGAATGGCTGGGACAGAGCGCACAGCGGCGGGGTTTGCTTACTAAAATGGCGGGGGGAGAGCACACAGCGGCGGTATTTGCTTACTAAAATGGCGGGGTAGCTTACTGAATGGCTGGGACAGAGCGCACAGCGGCGGGGTTTGCTTACTAAAATGGCGGGAGGAGAGCGCACAGCAGCGGTATTTGCTTACTAAAATGGCGGGGTAGCTTACTGAATGGCTGGGACAGAGCGCACAGCGGCGGGGTTTGCTTACTAAAATGGCGGGGGTAGTGAGAGCGGCGATATTTGCTTACTAAAATGGCGGTGTAGCTTACTGAATGGCTGGGACAGAGCGCACAGCGGCGGGGTTTGTTTACTAAAATGGCGGGGGCAGTGAGAGCGGCGGGGTTTGCTTACTGAAATGGCGGGAGGGGTGCTTACTGAAATGGCTGGGGCAGAGCGAAATGCGGCTGGGTTTGCTTACTAAAATGGCGGGGTTTGCTTACTGAAATGGCGGTGTTTCCTTACTGGAATGGCGGGATTGCTTACTAAAATGGCGGGGGCAGAGCGCACAGCGGCGGGGTTTGATTACTGAAATGGCGGGGGAGAGCGCACAGCGGCGGGGTTTGCTTACTAAAATGGCGGGGAGGGAGCGCTCTGCTGCGGTATTTGCTTACTAAAATGGCGGGGTAGCTTACTGAAATGGCTGGGACAGAGCGCACAGCGGCGGGGTTTGCTTACTAAAATGGCGTGGGCAGTGAGAGCGGCGGTATTTGCTTACTGAAATGGCGGGCTTGATTACTGAAATGGCGGGGTTTGCTTACTAAAATGGCTGGGTTATTTACTGAAATGGCGGGGTTTGCTTAGGATTCCTAAGTTGAGAACTGATACAATCTGCATTTTGGAATATGTGGCAACTGGAATAAATATAGAGAGTCAGAGAGAGAGAGAGAGAGAGTGCACTTGCCTCTTTTATTGATTATGGGATAAAGAATAAACAAGAGTTGTGTGTTTTATCCAAAATATTTATTAATGTAGGATTCATAACTTGAACAAATACATTCTGCATTTTGGAATATACAGCAACTTAAATAAATATTTATTTATGTAGGATTCAGAAATTGAACTAATACAATCTGCAATTTGGAATATGCAGCAACTTAAATATTTATTGATGTAGGATTCATAAATTGAACTAATACAATCTGCAGTATAAGAAAATAACTGCAGATGCTGGTACAAATCAATTTATTCACAAAATGCAGGAGTAACTCAGCAGGTCAAGCAGCATCTCGGGAGAGAAGGAATGGGTAAAGTCTGAAGAAGGGTCTCGACCCGAAACGTCACCCATTCCTTCTCTCCCGAGATGCTGCCCGACCTGCTGAGTTACTCCAGCATTTTGTGAATAATACAATCTGCATTTTGGAATATGTAGCAGCTGGAATAAATATAGAGTCAGAGAGAGAGAGAGAGAGGGAGAGAGAGTAAGGCAGAGACAGGGGACAGTGCTAACATCCATCCACAGAACAGAGGGACAACTGGTATAAACTTGCCTCATTGTCCGGAGTGGTTTCCAAATCAGTAGATACTGGGATCTGAAGGCTACGCTCCAAAGCCCCCATTCTGACCACAACCGACAGTGAAAGGCCAGTTTCGCTAAAGGAAACCAATGAGAAAGTGTAAAGTGTGATCAAGTGTCTGTGGTTAAGGATGCAAGAAGCAATATCGAACTCAGGTTCCATGCTACATGTTACAAGCGTGTGAAGATCTCAGGATAGTTTATCGAAATCTCACAAATAGACTGCAGTGAATGGATCTGCAAAATGCACATTTTTATATTTTACAAACCAGAATGCAGAAACGTACCAGGATATCAACGGGACTTACAGCCAATTAATTCATCCAAATGAAACTGCTTCCTGCAGCTTTGCTAAGATGTTGATGTCTTCAGGTGAAGCTGCTACTGCGGTTGCATTGGGCTTGAGTTAAGGGAGAGAGAACTCCAATGACAATGAAAGGCGTGACAACCCAGAGACCATGAAAAATGCATTTTCCATGTAACGTCCAATTCGTGGTTTAGTTGTGATTTATTGATTTCTGTCGTTTGAATATAGCACGTCCCTGCTCAACATTTATATTCTGTTCCGCACCATGGAGATAAAGAATGTAGATACAAGGAACAGGAGATGCTGGTTTACATTGAAAGGTATAGAGTGAAGAATATAGTTATCAGCATAACAGCTCCAGAGAAAAAAAGTCCAAAATCTGCAAAGAGGGGAGAATTGGACTGTACCCTAGTTTATAGAAGGACTCGAAGATCGACACCAAATGCTGGAGTAACTCAACGGGACAGGCAGCATCTCTGAAGATAAAGAATAGGTGATGTTTCGGGTTGAGACTCTTCTTCAGACTGTTCAGAAGCCTGGTAACAGAGGGTAAAGAGCTGCTCCTGAGTTTGACAGTGCACATTTCAAGCTTCTGTATCTTTTACCTGACAGGAGCAGGGAGAAGTACTAATGACTGGGGTGGGAAAGGCCCTTGATTATGTAGGCGAAGGCATTATTCATAGAAACATAGAAAATAGGTGCAGGGGGAGGCCATTTGGCCCTTCGAGCCAGCACCGCCATTCAATGTGATCATGGCTGATCATCCACAATCAATACCCCGTGCCTGCCTTCTCCCCATATCCCTTGATTCCACCAGCCCCTAGAGCTCTATCTAACTCTCTTTTAGCTTCATCCAGTGAATTGGCTTCCACTGCCCTCTGTGGCAGAGAATTCCACAAATTCACAACTCTCTGGGTGAAAAAGTTTCTTCTCACCTCCGTTTTAAATGGCCTCCCCTTTATTCTTAGACTGTGTGGCCCCTGGTTCTGGACTCCCCCAACACTGGGACCATTTTTTCTGCATCTAGCTTGTGTAGTCCTTTTATGATTTTATACGTCTCTATAAGATTCCCTCTCATCCTTTTAAACTCCAGTGAATACAAGCACAGTCTTTCCAATAGTCTTTCCTGAGGCAGCATGAATTATAGTGGAGTGTCTGGTATGTGTGTTATGGACTCAACTGCATCCACAACTCTACAATTTCTTGCGGACTTGGCAGAGCCGTTCCCAAACCAAGCTGTTGATGCAACCTGACAGTATGCTTTCCACGGTGCAACTGTAGAAGTTTGTAATAGTCATTGGAGACATGCTCAGTTACCCAAGGAGGTAGAGACTTTACAGTGGTCTCCATAGTACAATAGAGTCCACTTACTACAGAGTACAAAAAAGACTCACAGGACGTTGGCAGGACTAGAGGCTGGAGTCTGGTACATTTTCTTTAGAGTGAAAGAGACCCTGCAGAAGTTTAGAGAACCATGAGGGGGTCTAGATATGGTGAATGGTCAACCTTTTCCCCAGGGCAAGGGAGTGTAAAACTGGAGGGCACAAGTTTAAGGCAGGAGGAGAAATGTTTAAAGGGACCGGAGGGACTTGTTTATCCCACAGAGGGTGAGGGGAACATGGGATGAGTTGAGTCAAAGGAAACCGTGGCTGCCGGGTCGGCATCTTCTGATCCGCCAGAGGATGTGGCGTCGCCGACACCCGACCTCCATCGTCAACAGGAGGCCATTCAGCCCAGCGGGCTGGTGCTGGAACATTCCATCCAAGCCTTTGACTATTCGCTAAGTTGCAATGAGGTCCCTCCTCGTCCTTCTGAACTCCAGAGGGTACAGGCCCAATGCCCACAAACACCCATCATTGGTTAAGCTACCAATTCCTAGGATCATTCTTGTAAACCTCCTCTGGACCCTCTGCAGATCCAGCACATCCTTTGTCAGATATCCTAAGCCCCCACCGGGCCACGGCACTTTCCATCGCCCGGTGGGGGCTTAGGACCTTCATCGGCCTGTTCGGCTCGGCTCGGCCCTGGGACTTTCCATCGCCCGGTAGTGGTTCCAAAAGTCAGGAGCCTCGATCGCCTCGAGACAGCAGTTTGACTGCCTGACCACGGGAGAAGAATGAGGAGGAGATAAGACTTTTCTTTGCCTTCCATCACAGTGAGGGTGTGCCTGGAGGTATCACTGTGATGGTTGTCTGTGTTAAACTGTAATTGTGTGTCTTGTGTTCTTTATTGTCTACTGCCGGACCCTGACGTGTGAGGACGCTGGCGCTCTTTGTTCGCCGCTTCTCCGTCAGGACAAATCTGTTGTTTGTTTGTTTGTTTTTATGTCTTGACTGTTTTGTAAAGCGTCTTTGAGTATTTTGAAAAGCGCTATATAAAATAAATGTTTATTATATTATTATTATTATTATTATTATTATATAGGGCGGCACGGTAGCGCAGCGGTAGAGTTGCTGCTTTACAGCGAATGCAGCGCCGGAGACACAGGTTCGATCCTGACTACGGGTGCTGCACTGTAAGGAGTTTGTACGTTCTCCCCGTGACCTGCGTGGGTTTTCTCCGAGATCTTCGGTTTCCTCCCACACTCCAAAGACGTACAGGTATGTAGGTTAATTGGCTGGGTAAATGTAAAAATTGTCCCTAGTGGGTGTAGGATAGTGTTAATGTACGGGGATCACTGGGCGGCACGGACTTGGAGGGCCGAAAAGGCCTGTTTCCGGCTGTAGATATATGATATGATATGATATGGTGCCCAAAAATTGCTCACAATGCTCCAAATGCGGCCTGACCATCACCTCAGCGTTACATCTCTGCTTTTTGTATTCTAGCCCCCTTGAAATAAATTGTGCTTGTCGATGGGAGGGACAGAGAGACGAGGGCGGGCTGTTGAGTTTTGACCTCATATTGGACAATCCAATGGGTTGTGTTGTGTTGGGTCATAGAAACATAGAAAATAGGTGCAGGAGTAGGCCATTCGGCCCTTCGAGCCTGTACGCACCGCCATTCAATATGATCATGGCTGATCATCCAGCTCAGTAGCCTGTACGCGGTGGGAGTGTTGACCACAAAGTGGACGGGCCTGCAGTGCAGCGAATCACCACACGGTGGGAGTGTTGATCGCAGTGGCCGGCCCTGCAGTGCAGCGGATCACCACACGGTGGGAGTGTTGATCGCAGTGGCCGGCCCTGCAGTGCAGCGGATCACAACACGGTGGGAGTGTTGACCACAAAGTGGATGGGCCTGCAGTTCCACACAACATTACTCACACATGGACATCCAGAACTCATTCAGAAGTCTATTAATAGTTAGTAGAAATAAGACATTTCATTCATTCCCCTCCCCCCACCCCCGCCAAAACAAAAAACAGTAGTAAACGTGCAGGTACAGCAGGCAGTGAAGAAAGCAAATGGGAATAGACAATCGACAATAGGTGCAGGAGGAGGCCATTCGGCCCTTCGAGCCTGTACGCACCGCCATTCAATGTGATCACGGCTGATCATTCTCAATCAGTACCCCGTTCCTGCCTTCTCCCCATACCCCCTGACTCCGCTATCCTTAAGAGCTCTATCTAGCTCTCTCTTGAATGTATTCAGAGAACTGGCCTCCACTGTCATTCATTTGGTACTATCCCATAGAATGCCATTGCATCAGTACAAGCAAATGGATAGTCATTCCATCAGTACTATCCCACAGCTCCATTCTTTCATCATATGACAGTCCCGCCATCCTGGGAATTAACCTCGTGAACCTGCGCTGCATTCCCTCAATAGCAAGAATGTCCTTCCACAAAATTGGGAGACCAAATGTGCGCACAATACCTCAGATGTGGTCTCACCAGGGCCCTGAACAACTGCAGAAGGATCTCTTTGCTCCTGTACTCAAATCCTCTCGTTGCAAAGGCTAACATGCCATTAGCTTTCTTCACTGCCTGCCATATCTGCATGCTTACTTTTAGTGACTGATCTACAAGGATTCCCAGGTCTTGTTGCACTTCCCCTTATCATAATCGGTCACCATTCAGATAATAATCTGCCTTCTTGTTCTTGCCACCAAAGTGGATAACCTCCCATTTATCCACATTACACTGCATCTGCCCACTCACCCAACCTATACAAGTCACCCTGCATCCTCATAGCATCTTTTTCACAGTTCATCATGCCACCCAGCTTTGTGTCATCTGCAAATCTGCTTATGTCACTTTTTATTCCTTCATCAAAATCATCTATATATGGATTGTAAATGGCTGCGGTCCCAGAACCGAGCCTTGCGGTACCCCATTAGTCACTGCCTGCCATTGCGAAAGGGACCCATTAATTCCTACTCTTTGTTTCCTATCTGCCAACCAATTTTCTATCCATGTCAATACACTGCCCCCTATACTACGTGCTCTAATTTTGCCCACTCATCTCCTGATTGCCCACTAATTGGCCACTAACCAGTGTCCTCATGTACCTGTCCAAATGTCGTAGTGTTATTACTATGGCACTCCCTATGATACTGTGCACCTCCATGAGATCACTGCTCTCTCTACTGAGCTCCATGGAATAAAGTCCTGGCGTGTCCAGCCTTACCCTCGAGCTCCGAACCTTGTCTCCGGGCAACTTGTTCGATAATATATTCAGCGCTCTTTACAAATTAGTGGCATATTGCCCAAACACGGTGGCTAAAAATATGCACATTACTCCAAGTGCGTCCTCACTAACGTCTTGTCCAACTGAACATAACTTTCCAACTTTTAAATTTTATTCACTGGCTGATGAAGACAGTTCGCCAAAAAAACCTTCTCCACCACCCTATCCCCCTGTTACGTCCCTTTTTTTGTAACTATGTACTTTTGTTCTGCGATCCCTCTGCTCTCCAACACTCCCCAACGAACTATCATTCACGGTGAAGATCATGCCCTGGTCTGACTTCCCAAAATTTAAACCTCACACTTACCTGCAACAAACACCATTTGCTATTTCTCAGCTCACTTTCCAATCTGAAAAAGTTCCTGCTTTAATTCTTGCTCACCATTTTCACTGACTGTGATATCACAAGGGGGAGATAAAAAAGGCGAAAGAGAGAGGGGGTGAGAGAGAGAGGGTGAGAGAAAGATTGAGAGAGGGTGAGAGAGAGGGGAGAGAGAAAGAGAGAGAAAGGGTGGAGAGGGAGAGTGATAGGGTAGAAAGAGGGGGAGAGGGGGTATCAAATATTAGTTGTTTAATTTATTATTTTTAATGTTTTCTTATACAGTGGAGGGGGGAGAGAAAGAGGAGAGAGAGAGAGAGGGAGAGGGAGAGATAGGGAGGGGAGGGGGAGAGAGGGGATAACAAATATTAGCTTAATAAATTGTAAATTTTATTATAAAGTGGAGGGGGGCAGGGTATCAAATATTAATATAGTTTAATTTAGTTTAGTATATTTAGTCAAAAGGGATGAGAGGGAGATGGGGTGAGTGTGTGAGAGAGAGAAGGGGAGGGAGAGACGGTGTGGAATGTTTGGTATATTAGTTTAGTTTCTGCGCTATATCTCTAAATTAATAAATCTGTGAACGGGCGATCGCTGGTCAGAACGGACTCGGTGGGCTGAATGGCCTGTTCCCGTGCTGCATCTGAAATAAAAAGGGAAAAGGTGAAACAGGTAGAGCAGGGCGAGTTTTCGGCCTGTTTCAAGATGGCCGACTTTTGCCTCCTGTTCCCACCAGAGGACAACAGAAAGGTCGTTTACTCCCGTAACCACGAAATATCACCACCCCCACCCCACCCCTTATCTAGAGTCCAGTCCCCATGATGGTCAACATCTACACTGAATAGGTGGTGTTGTTTCAGGACAGGGGGAGGGGGGAGAGTGAGAGAGGGGAATAAGAGGGGGAGAGAGTTGAGGGGAGAGGGACGAGGAAGAGAGAGGTGTGAGAGAGAGAGGGGAGAGATGGGAGGGAGACAGGGCACCGAAAGAGAGGTGGAAGAGAGAGGGCAGTAAGAGAGGGGGAGAGAGAGTGGAGGCGGAGTGAGAGAGAGTGAGAGAGAGGGCAGAGAGAGAGGGCAGAGAGAGGGAGAAATGGGAGAGAGTAGGAGAGAGAGAGAGGGGGAGAGGGGGGATCAAATATTTGTTAGGTTTAATTTATTATTGTAAGTGTATTATAAAGTGCAGGGGGAGAATGAGGGGGTAGAAACTGAAATAAACACTTCAATGATCAGGGACTGTCATTAAAAATGATCAATACATATGACAGGCAATGGTGTTATTTTTCTGCTTAATCTGCATCTTTGAGCAACGTGGCCACTTCTTGATGTTTAATTCCTCTGACTTCAAGGCTAGAGTTTAGTGGGAACTAAATATCCAAACAGAAGTCAGGCGGGTTAAAAGCAGTTTATTTGTTAGTGCTGCACCTGCCACAAATGTCAGGCACATGTTGTGGTGTTTCATGGGGAGGGAGAGCGTATTTCACTTCATCAGACGGTTATCAAATGTCAGTCTAGTTTAATTGTTCATTGCAAATGTCATTTTATCAAGTGGAGAGTGGGGAGAAAGAAGAGAGAGAGAGAGGGAGAGAGAGAGAGAGAGAGAGAGAGAGAGAGAGAGAGAGAGAGAGAGAGAGTGTGTGTGAGAGAGAGAGACAGTGTGTGTGTGTGTGTGTGTGAGAGAGAGAGAGAGAGAGGGAAAGAGAGAGAGAGTAACGCAGAGACAGGGGCAGTGTCAGCATCCATCCATCCATCGATCATGGAGCACAAAATATTTCTTTATGTAGGATTCTTAACTTAATCTAATACAATCAGCATTTTGGAATATGTAGCAACTTAAATAAATATAGGGAGTCAGAGAGACAGAGAGAGAGGGAGACAGTGTGTGTGTGAGTGTGTATGTGAGTGTGTGTGTGAGTGTGTGTGAGTGTGAGTGTGTGTGTGAGTGTGTGTGTGAATGTGTGTGTGAGTGTGTGTGTGAGTGTGTGTGTGTGTGTGAGTGTGTGTGTGAGTGTGTGTGTGAGTGTGTGTGTGAGTGTGTGTGTGAGTGTGTGTGTGAGTGTGTGTGTGAGTGTGTGTGAGTGTGTGTGTGTGTGTGTGAGAGAGAGAGAGAGAGAGAGAGAGAGAGAGAGAGAGAGAGAGAGAGAGAGAGAGAGAGAGAGAGAGAGAGAGAGAGGGGGGTGAGAGCGGGGGAAGAGAGAGGGGTGAGAGAGAGAGAGGGAGGGGAGAGCGGGGAGAGAGAGAGAGAGAGGAGGAGAGAGAGAGAGAGACGGAAGAGAGAGGGGAGAGTGAGAGGGGGAGAGAGAGGGAGAGAGAGGGGGAGAGAGTGAGACAGTGATGGAGGGAGGGGGAGAGACGGGGAGAAAGGGGGAGGGAGAGAGAGAGAGAGAGAGGGAAAGAGGGAGGGGAGAGAACGAGAGAGAGGGAGAGAGATAAGAAAGAGAGGGAGAGAGGGAGAGGGTGGGTGAGAGAGAGAGAGGGAGAGAGAGAGAGAGAGGGAGGGATAGAGGGAGAGAGAGCGGGGTAGAGAGCGAGAGAGGGGGAGAGGGAAAGGGAGGGGGAGAGGGGGAAGGGAGAGAGAGAGAGAGAGAGAGAGAGAGAGAGAGAGAGAGAGAGGGGGGGGGAGAGGGGGAAGGGAGAGAGAGAGAGGGGGGGAGAGGGAGAGAGAGAGAGAGGGGGGGAGAGGGAGAGAGAGAGAGACGGAAGAGAAGGGAGAGGGGGAGAGAGGGGGGCGGAGGCCCACCCACCCTACCCCTGACCGGTCCCCAGTGCGGAGGGCGGGAGGGTGAGAATGAGGAGGTAGAAACTGAAATAAACACTTCAATGATCAGGGACCGTCATTAAAAATGATCAATATATATGACAGGCAATGGTGTTATTTTTTCTGCTTAATCTGCGTCTTTGATTGGGTGAATGTGAGGGGCTGGGGGTCCTGGAGCGGGGCCGGCGATGGGATCATCCGCCCGGGACTGACAGCTGGAAGATGCGGCGGTGAATGTGAGGAGCCGGAGCCCGGAGCGGAGAGACTGCGGCCGCCCTCTGGGATGCGCTCAGGGCGCGGGTTTATTAATGAGCCGCAGCGCTGAGGTGAGCGGATATTTCACCGCGCTCTTCACCTGCTCCCTGAACTTGGACTGGGTCGCCGCGTAAATAAATGTGTTGGTGCAGCAGCTGAGATTCCTCAGCAACATCCCGACGTTGTTAAAGATCCGTTGAGAATCATTCCAATCATTCCCAATCCCTGTGATCTGATAATAGACGAAGTTTACAACCAGCGTCAGCCACAGGAGGATGAAGCTGCCGGAGATGGTGAAGAGTAAAACCACAGACCTCCTCCTGCTCTCCATCTCCGGGTCACTGCGCTTCTCCCCCTTGCTCTGACCCCTCAGCCCCTGACGGACCCGACTGGCCACTAAAATGTGCCGGACTGTCAGAGCGTTGAGCAGCAGGATCACAGCGAAAGGGAGGAGCGGAGTTAAAACCGTGTCGAGCCAGTCAAATGCCACCCACC
>NW_027601271.1:730703-742449 GCF_053455715.1 Rhinoraja longicauda | reverse complement strand
AAATACAATAATAATACTATAGTAATAATAATTTATATTATTAATAATAATAAGAATTAATCAAAGATTGATTGATTGATTGATCGGTGGGTGGGTGGATGGATGTCAGGAGGAACCGTTAACATTTGAGTGGTTTTGCATGATTATTGCAATTAATTTTATTGCATTTAACATCCCAGGGGTTGCAATATTGCTTTAATGCAACGCCAGCGCTACATTTAACAATGCAGCAGCCAGCAAAGTTATCCTAATACGATGCATTAGTTGCATTTAACATTTGAGAGGTTTTGCAGGATTAATGATTGCAATTAATTTAATGCATTTAACACCCACTGGGGGTCGCTAGATGACTTTAATGCAATGCCATCACTGCATTTAACATTGCAGCAGCCTGCAAAGTTATCCTAATACCATGCATTAGTCGCATTTAACATTTGAGAGGTTTTGCAGGATTATTATTGCATTTCACATCGCAGGGTGTTGCAATATTTCTTTAATGCAAGGCGATCACTGCATTTAACATTGCAGCAGCCAGAAAAGTCATCCTAATGCGATGCATTTGTTGCATTTAACATTTGAGAGGTTTTGCAAAATTATTGCAATTAATTTAATGCATATAACATCCATTGGGGGTCGCTCGATGACTTTAATGCAAGGCCATCACTGCATTTAACATTGCAGTAGCCTGCAAAGTTATCCTAATACGATGCATTAGTCGCGTTTAACATTTGAGAGGTTTTGCAGGATTATTATTGCATTTCACATCGCAGGGTGTTGCAATATTTCTTTAATGCAAGGCGATCACTGCATTTAACATTGCAGCAGCCTGAAAAGTCATCCTAATGCGATGCATTTGTTGCATTTAACATTTGAGAGGTTTTGCAAAATTATTGCACTTAATTTAATGCATATAACATCCATTGGGGGTAGCTAGGTGACTTTAATGCAAGGCCATCACTGCATTTAACATTGCAGCAGCCTGCAAAGTTATCCTAATGCGATGCATCAATTGCATGTAACATTTGAGAGGTTTTGCATGATTATTGCAACAGACCCAAACACAAACCCAAACACAAACCCAAACGCAGACCCAAACACAAACACAAACACAAACCCAAACACAGACCCAAACACAAACCCAAACACAAACCCAAACACAGACCCAAACACAAACCCAAACACAGACCCAAACACACACAGAAACACACACAGACACACACAGACCCACACACATCAGACACACTTCCCAGAAGCACTTCCACATGCCGGATAGTCTCCTCCCTGCCCTGGAGGTTCCGCTACGTGCCGGGGGTAGTAAATACAATAATAATACCATAGTAATAATAATTAATATTATTAATAATAAGAATTAATCAAAGATTGATTGATTGATTGATCGGTGGGTGGGTGGGTGGATGTCAGGAGGAACCGTACACCAATAAAGATTCTTTCACAGACAGCACTTGTTTATAACGCGCGCGCACACACACGCACGACACCTGTTTATTCTTTATCCCTGTTCCGTATAAGTATGTATATATGTATGGGGTTAATCAATATCTGTTATGGGCTGAGTGTAAGACAAGTGTTTGGGCCCTTCAGGTTGGCGCGGGCGGGTGGCAGGCAGGCACGCAGGCAGATAAAAGACGGCCATCGCAAGCTTGGTCACAACTGCTGGAGTGTCGGAGTGTCTACTAGACTGGGGTAAGTCAGTCAGCTCACACACACACACACACACACACACACACACACACACACACACACACACAATTAGGGTGACGTCTGTTTTTTATTGCTGGGGGAGAGAGAGAGAGGGGAGAGATAGAGCTGGGGAGAGAGAGAGAGAGAGAGAGAGCTGGGGTAGAGAGAGAGGGGGGGAGACCCAAAAAACAAACACAAACCCAAACACAGACCTCAAACACAAACCCAAACACAAACCCAAACACAAACACAAACCCAAACACAAACCCAAACACAAACCCAAACACAAACCCAAACACAGACCCAAACACAAACCCAAACACAAACAGACTCAAACACAAACCCAAACACAGACCCAAACACAAACCCAAACACAAACCAAAACACAAACCCAAACACAAACACAAACCCAAACACAAACCCAAACACAAACCCAAACACAAACCCAAACACAAACCCAAACACAAACCCAAACACAGACCCAAACACAGACCCAAACACAAACCCAAACACAGACTCAAACACAGACCCAAACACAGACCCAAACACAGACCCACACACACACCCACACACACACCCACACACACAGACACACACAGACCCACACACATCAGACACACTTCCCAGAAGCACTTCCACATGCCGGATAGTCTCCTCCCTGCCCTGGAGGTTCCGCTACGTGCCGGGGGTAGTAAATACAATAATAATACTATAGTAATAATAATTTATATTATTAATAATAAGAAGAATTAATCAAAGATTGATTGATTGATTGATCGGTGGGTGGGTGGATGGATGTCAGGAGGAACCGTTAACATTTGAGTGGTTTTGCATGATTATTGCAATTAATTTTATTGCATTTAACATCCCAGGGGGTTGCAATATTGCTTTAATGCAACGCCAGCGCTTCATTTAACAATGCAGCAGCCAGCAAAGTTATCCTAATACGATGCATTAGTTGCATTTAACATTTGAGAGGTTTTGCAGGATTAATGATTGCAATTAATTTAATGCATTTAACACCCACTGGGGGTCGCTACATGACTTTAATGCAAGGCCATCACTGCATTTAACATTGCAGCAGCCTGCAAAGTTATCCTAATACGATGCATTAGTCGCATTTAACATTTGAGAGGTTTTGCAGGATTATTATTGCATTTCACATCGCAGGGTGTTGCAATATTTCTTTAATGCAAGGCGATCACTGCATTTAACATTGCAGCAGCCAGAAAAGTCATCCTAATGCGATGCATTTGTTGCATTTAACATTTGAGAGGTTTTGCAAAATTATTGCAATTAATTTAATGCATATAACATCCATTGGGGGTCGCTAGATGACTTTAATGCAAGGCCATCACTGCATTTAACATTGCAGTAGCCTGCAAAGTTATCCTAATACGATGCATTAGTCGCGTTTAACATTTGAGAGGTTTTGCAGGATTATTATTGCATTTCACATCGCAGGGTGTTGCAATATTTCTTTAATGCAAGGCGATCACTGCATTTAACATTGCAGCAGCCTGAAAAGTCATCCTAATGCGATGCATTTGTTGCATTTAACATTTGAGAGGTTTTGCAAAATTATTGCACTTAATTTAATGCATATAACATCCATTGGGGGTAGCTAGGTGACTTTAATGCAAGGCCATCACTGCATTTAACATTGCAGCAGCCTGCAAAGTTATCCTAATGCGATGCATCAATTGCATGTAACATTTGAGAGGTTTTGCATGATTATTGCAACAGACCCAAACACAAACCCAAACACAAACCCAAACGCAGACCCAAACACAAACACAAACCCAAACACAGACCCAAACACAAACCCAAACACAAACCCAAACACAGACCCAAACACAAACCCAAACACAGACCCAAACACAGACTCAAACACAGACCCAAACACACACAGAAACACACACAGACACACACAGACCCACACACATCAGACACACTTCCCAGAAGCACTTCCACATGCCGGATAGTCTCCTCCCTGCCCTGGAGGTTCCGCTACGTGCCGGGGGTAGTAAATACAATAATAATACCATAGTAATAATAATTAATATTATTAATAATAAGAATTAATCAAAGATTGATTGATCGATCGGTGGGTGGGTGGGTGGATGTCAGGAGGAACCGTACACCAATAAAGATTTTTTCACAGACAGCACTTGTTTATAACGCGCGCGCACACACACGCACGACACATGTTTATTCTTTATCCCTGTTCCGTATAAGTATGTATGTATGTATGGGGTTAATCAATATCTGTTATGGGCTGAATGTAAGACAAGTGTTTGGGCCCTTCAGGTTGGCGCGGGCGGGTGGCAGGCAGGCAGGCAGGCAGATAAAAGACGGCCATCGCAAGCTTGGTCACAACTGCTGGAGTGTTGGAGTGTCTACTAGACTGGGGTAAGTCAGTCAGCTCACACACACACACACACACACACACACACACACACACACACACACACACACAATTAGGGTGACGTCTGTTTTTTATTGCTGGGGGAGAGAGAGAGGGGGGAGAGATAGAGCTGGGGGAGAGAGAGAGAGAGAGCTGGGGTAGAGAGAGAGGTGACTTTAATGCAAGGCCATCACTACATTTAACATTGCAGCAGCCTGCAAAGTTATCCTAATGCGATGCATCAATTGCATGTAACATTTGAGAGGTTTTGCATGATTATTGCAACAGACCCAAACACAAACCCAAACACAAACCCAAACGCAGACCCAAACACAAACACAAACCCAAACACAGACCCAAACACAAACCCAAACACAGACCCAAACACAGACACAAACACAAACCCAAACACAAACCCAAACACAGACCCAAACACAAACACAAACCCAAACACAAACCCAAACACAAACCCAAACACAAACCCAAACACAAACCCAAACACAGACCCAAACACAAACCCAAACACAAACCTAAACACAAACCCAAACACAGACCCAAACACAGACCCAAACACAGACTCAAACAGAGAATTCCACAGATTCACAATTCATCTCAACTGGGGAGGCCGACGACAGATTAGTTTTTCCTCATCTCAGTAATAATTGAGCTACCCCTTATTCGTAAACTGTGACCCCTTTTCTGGACTCCCACAACATCGGGAACATTTTTCCTGTATCTAGCCTGTCCAATCCCTTAAGATATGTATATGTGTAAGAAGGAACTGTAGATGCTGGTTTCAACAGAAGATAGACACAAAAAGCTGGAGTAACTCAGCGGGACAGGCAGCATCTCTTGGGAGAAGGAATAGGTGGAGACCCTTCTTCAGAATTCTGTATGTTTCGACAATATCCTCTCTCATCCTAAATTCCAGTGAAGTTAAGAGAGCTCTCACGCACACTCAGTCTGTATTTCTGTGCCTATTTATTAATTAATTCAAGAGAGCATTTCTCCCTTCCTGTTGTGTATATCTGGTACACATAGAAACTGAAAGAAACAATTCAATGATCCGAGACATATTAAAATGACCAACGTATATGATAGGCAGTTATATCATTTTGTTGTTTAAACTGCAGGTGTGAGAACATTCGACACCTATTGGCGTTTAATTCCTCGGATTTCTAGGCTAGAGTTTAGTTTAAGGAGAGTGAAGCACCTGTTGAACACTTGCGAGGGAGATGAACAATGTGCCTCCATTGTTGGTGACACCACCACCCAATACAGTATCGCCACTGTTGTGCAGTCAGTGATGTGTCTGCAATGTGGCTACAACTGGGGAGGCCGATGACAGAGCACATTAGTGATTACAGAACCGCTGATTCCAGTCATGGGAACAACAGGGAAACAGGCCCTTCAGCCCAGCGGTCCATGCGGACCGAGATACCTATCTACGGTAATCTCATTCACCTGTATTTGTCCCATATCTGTCCATTCCTATCCGAAACAAACGCCTGTCCAAATGCTGTTTATTTGCTGAGATGGTATCTGTCCCCACCGCCTCAAATGAAAAGATTGCACCATCTTTGAAGTCAGAATTCCCTTAAATCTCTCCCCTTTCGATTAAACGTAACTTCTCTGGGTTCAGATTCTCCCAGCCTGGGAAATAACTGCGACCATCTACTCAACCCTGCTGTAGTTGACATAATTTTACAAGCCTCAGTAAGGTCGTCCATGTACATTCTTGCTCCAATAAGATCAATCCCACCTGATCAAATCTGTCCTCAAACTAACGCTGTCCATTCCAGATAACATCCTGGTGAATCTGTTCACCACCGCCTCTGGCAATAGGACATCATTGGTATAATATGGTGACCAGAACTACACAAAAGGGCTTCGCAGATATTTGAAGTATGACTGAGGAGAGCGCTGCACTTGGAGGAGCAGTTAAGTCTTGATTATTCTTTATTTGGATGATCAGCTGTAGTGCAAGTGTATTCACAATCAGACGCACATGGGAAGTGAAACCATCAGTGAGTTCAGAAGTGTCAGTACCGTTGACCTGGAAACGAGGCAGAAATGTGAATTAACTGTAGAACAAAGGGATATAGGACGACAGGTACATAGTGTGTTGAAATAGGTACATAGTGTCACAGGTTGATAGTGTGGTCAAAAAGTATTTTGTTACATTGGCCGTCTTTTGTCAGAGCATTGTGTATAGAGGTTATGTTGCGGTTGTGTAAGACGTTGGTGAGGCTGCATTTGGAGTATTGTGTTCAGTTTTGGGCACCATGATACAGGAAAGATGGTGTCAATCTGGAAAGGTGATGGAGGAGATTTACGAGGATGTTGCCAAAACCCGTGGTGGGTGTGTGGAACGAACTTTCAGAGGAGGTAGTTCAGCCCTGTATTCATATAGTCATAGATAGATATGGTGTGGAATCAGGCCCTTCGGCCCAACTTGCCCACGTCAGCCAACAGGCCCCATCTACGCTAGTTCCACCTGTCTGCATTGGTCCATATCCCACCAAATCTGTCCTATTCATGTACCCAACCTGTCTAACTATTTCATAAACGTTGGGATAGT
Source organism: Rhinoraja longicauda (assembly GCF_053455715.1). Lineage (NCBI taxonomy): Eukaryota > Metazoa > Chordata > Chondrichthyes > Rajiformes > Arhynchobatidae > Rhinoraja > Rhinoraja longicauda. The sequence goes on along the minus strand of NW_027601271.1, from coordinate 735,760 downwards.
CCCCGCCTCAAATTCCTCATCTGGCAGTTTGTTCCATAGATCCACCACCCATTGTGTGAAAACGTTACCCCTCAGATTCCTATTCAATCATTTCCCCTTCACCTTAAACGTATGTCCTCTGGACCTCGATTCTCCTACTAAGGGCAGGAGAACCTGAGCATCGCCCGATCTATTCCTTTCATGATCTAAAACATGTCTCTGAGATCACCCCTCATCCTCCTGCGTTCCATGGAGACCAATCGCACACAATTGATTCTGTCTACAAACTAATGCTGTCCATTCCAGATAACATCCTGGTGAATCTGTTCCGCACTGTCTCTGGCAACACTCCCTCTCTTTCACACTCCTCTCTCTCCGTTGGTTAATTCCCAGAATGGCGGGATTGTCGTATATTGAAAGGCTGGAGCAATTAGGCTTATATGCACTGGAATTTAGAAGGATGAGGGGGGATCTTATTGAAACATATAAGATAATTAGGGGATTGGACACATTAGAGGCAGGAAACATGTTCCCAATGTTGGGGGAGTCCAGAATAAGGGGCCACAGTTTAAGAATAAGGGGTAGGCCATTTAGAACGGAGATGAGGAAGAACTTTTTCAGTCAGAGAGTGGTGAAGGTGTGGAATTCTCTGCCTCAGAAGGCAGTGGAGGCCAGTTCGTTGGATGCTTTCAAGAGAGAGCTGGATAGAGCTCTTAAGGATGGCGGAGTGAGGGGGTATGGGGAGAAAGCAGGAACGGGGTACTGATTGAGAGTGATCAGCCATGATCGCATTGAATGGCGGTGCTGGCTCGAAGGGCTGAATGGCCTACTCCTGCACCTATTGTCTATTGTCTATTGTCTATTGCCCACTCCCCCCTCTCCCCACAGTCCTCCCCTCTCAATTCCCACATTCCTCATTTCTCTCCACAATCCCCATCCTCCCTCAACACTCCTCCCTCTCTCTCTCACCACACACCTTCCTCTCTCTCACACCCATCTCCTCTCCCTCTCCCCCACTCTCCCCCACTCCCCCTCCATCCCCACATTCATCCCACTCCCCACACAATCCTTCCACCCTCTCTCTCACACTCCTCCCTCCCCATCCCCTAAAACCCCCTCTCTCCCCACAGTCCTCCCCGTCATTCTCCCCACAATCCCCCTCTCTCTCCTCACACTCCTCTCGCTCCCCACATTCATCCTGCCTACTCTATCTCCCCACTCCCTCTCTCTCCCCACACTATTCAATTCCTCTCCCCAAACCCCCTCCCTTCCCACCCTCCATCCCCTCCCTCCACTCCTCCCATTTCTCTCCCCACACACCTCCCTCTCTCTCCACGTTCCTCCCCTCTTCCTCCCCACACTCTTCACTCTCTTTCTCTCTGGATAAGCAGTGACATTATCAGTGTGGTCAGTGATGGGTCTGGATAAGCAGTGACATTATCAGTGTGGTCAGTGATGGGTCTGGATAAGCAGTGACATGATCTCATTAAATCTGCCCCCGATGTTTTACATTTGATATGATGTGAAATAAAGAATTCTTTCTTTTTTGTCTCTTCTGTTTTTATTGTTTTTTCACTGAGAAATATATACAACACCATCAACATGAATAAAATAAAATAAGAAAAACAACAAAATTAAATAAATAAATGAATTGATAACTAAATAAGTAAAGGAGATAAATAGATAAATAAATACATTTGAACAAGACAGTGTGGTACACTTACCAAATAAAATATAAAAAAGTAACAATGATTGGTTATCTAGAGATATTTCAATATTCGCACAAACATACCATCTAGTTCTATACAACACAGTCTTCCAATATCTAGCTCGGCATTTATCCAGTTGGTGTCATGGCTGAAATAAATGATCCATTTTTCCCACATCTTCTCAAAGAATCCCTTCCTTTTAATTCAAATGTTCGATTCTAAAGGGGTTGAGGAAGGATATTCTTGCTATTGAGGGCGTGCAGCGTAGATTTACTAGGTTAATTCCCGGAATGGCGGGACTGTCATATGTTGAAAGACTGGAGCGACGAGGCTTGTATAAACTGGAATTTAGAAGGATGAGAGGGGATTTGATCGAAACATATAAGATTATTAAGGGGTCACAGTTTAAGAATAAAGGGTAGGCCATTTAGAGCGGAGATGAGGAAAAACGTTTTCAGAGAGTTGTAAATCTGTGGAATTCTCTGCCTCAGATGGCAGTGGAGCTCAATTCTCCCAATGCATTCAAGAGAGAGCTAGATAGAGCTCTTAAGGATAGCGGAGTCAGGGGGTATGAGGAGAAGGCAGGAACGGGGTACTGATTGAGAATGATCAGCCATGATCACATTGAATGGTGGTACTGGCTCGAACGGCCGAATGGCCTACTCCTGCACCTATTGTCTATTGTTAACTCGTTCAGTATCCATAATTAATCTAAACTTTAATGAGCACTAATTCCATCTTGCTGCTCTATCCACGCTGGTAAACACGGCAGCTGAAGATGCGTTAACTTATTCTTTTCTTCTTAATTAACAGGTTAGAAATGCTAATTAACTCTCTCCGGCATACATTTGAAAGAATAACACATAATGCTGAAAATTAAAATGCAGCTTCAGATCTGAGAAAGGGGGAGATGGCTAAATGTGCTGTGTACTTCGCCCAGTGGGGAATATTAGTTCCAGCCGGTGAACATTAGCTGTGGCTCTGTTCAATCTGCAGTTTATATTGTGGTGAACCACTTCAGACCAGGTGACAGGTAGATGTTAATTCAAACCCACAGACCAGACAGTAAGGTCGGTCTGAGAGTAAATGACCAACTCATCCGTCTGGGCTGTCCACACAGCGGCACAGAGAAAGCTGCCACACACGCAGACTTCATTTATGTGCTTATTTATCAAGCAATTCAAGAGAGCATATCTCCCATCATGCAGTGCAAACCAGGCACTCGTAGAAACTGAAATAAACACTTCAATGATCAGGGACTGTTATTAAAAATGACCAATGTACGTGACAGGCGATTATAATGTTTTCTGCTTAATCTGCACCTTTGAGAAGAGTGGACATTTATTGATGTTAAATTCCTCTGATTTCAAAGCTCGAGTTCTGTGGTAATAAAATATCCAAGGGCTATTTAAAAGCAGTTTGTATGTTAGTGCTGTCCCTGACGCAAATTTCAGACAAAGGTTGCCATGTTTCATGGGGAGGGGTGATGCATTTTAGTTCATCTGAACTATTCCCATTTCCCGGCATATGGATCATCTCCCTCTAAACCATTCCCCTCATGTACCTGTCCAAATGTCTTAGTGTTCCCATTATGACGTTACCTATGACACTGTCCACCTCTATGAGGTCACTGCACTGCCTGCTGCGCTCCATGGAATAAAGTCCTGGCAGCCCAACATTTCCCTGTAGCTCCGACCCTTGTTTTCTGGCAACGTGTTGAAATTATTTTCTGCACTCTTTACAAATTAGTGGCATATTTCCTAAACATGGTGACGTATCCAAGTGCGTCCTCAACAAAGTCTTGTCCAACTGAACATAACTTTCCAACTTTAAATTTTATTCACTGGCTGATGAAGACAGTGGGGAAAAAAACCTTCCCCACCGCCCTATCCCCCTGTTACGTCCCTTTTCTTGCAACTATGTACTTTTATTCTGAGTTCCCTCTGCTCTACAACACTACCCAGCTAACTACCATTCGCGGTGAAGATCATGCCCTGGCTGGTCTTCCCTAATTTAAAATCTCACACATCTGCAAGAAGCACCATTTGCCATTTCTCAGCCCACTTTCCAATTTGAAAAAGTTCCTGCTTTAATCCTTGCCAATCATTTTCAATGCCTGTGATACCACCTAATTCAGTGTCAACTGCAAACTTATACATTAGTCCGTTACATTCTCAGGCAACTCATTGACACAGATGACAAACAACAATGAGCGCAGCACCAATCCCTGAGATAGACCACCACTCCTTGACCAATGAACGAAACTGTACCATATGCCTCTTTACAACTGTCCACTGCCGTTATCACCTTCAGGGAGCTGTGAACCTGGATCGCAAGATACTTTTATACATCACTGATGTTAAGGATCATGCCATTAATTATATCGTTTGAACTCACAGTTGACCTCCCAAATTGCAACATCTCTCATTTGCTCAGAATAATCTGCATCTGTGAGTTCCCCCACCCCTCCCATCTCTCTACTTGATCTATACGCCACTAAATACTGAGACAGCCTCCCTCACATTCCTCAACCCCAGCAATCTTGGTGTCATCCGCAAACTTACAAAACAACCCGTGTATATTCACGCCCAAGTCATTTATGTGTATCACAAACAGCAGAGGTCCCAGCACAGATCCCTGTGTATTACTACTGGTCACAGACCTCCAGCCTGAATATTGCCCTTCCACCACAACCCTCTGCCTTCTATCATTCAGACAGTTCTGAATTCATGCGACCAAGTCACCGTTAATCCCGTGTGCCTTCACCTCCTGGATCGGTCTACCATGGGAGACTTTGTCAAAGGTCCGGATAAGCAGTGATATTATCAGTGTGGTCAGTGATGGGTCTGGATAAGCAGTGACATTATCAGTGTAGTCAGTGATGGGTCTGGATAAGCAGTAACATTATCAGTGTGGTCAGTGATGGGTCTGGATAAGCAGTGACATTATCAGTAATTAATCTCATCTGTAATGAGCTCTCACGGCATCTTGTTGTTCTATCCACGTTGGCGGGGGCACACGTATTTATTTGTTATTTTCACTTTAATAGGCAGCGGTGATAATGAGTCGATAACTTTCTGCGGGATACGATTGAAAGAATAACACATTATGCGTCGCTCCCAAAACACACACACACACACACACACACACACACTCTCTCTCTCTCTCTCTCTCTCTCTCTCTCTCTCTCTCCCCTCTCTCTCTCTCCCCTCTCTCTCCCTCCCCTCTCTCTCTCTCCCCTCTCTCTCTCCCCTCTCTCTCTCTCCCCTCTCTCTCTCCCCTCTCTCTCTCTCTCTCTCTCCCCTCTCTCTCTCTCCCCTCTCTCTCTCCCCCTCTCTCTCTCCCCTCTCTCTCTCTCCCCCCTCTCTC
>NW_027601271.1:720203-730203 GCF_053455715.1 Rhinoraja longicauda | reverse complement strand
ACAACTGGGGAGGCCGATGACAGAGCACATTAGTGATTACAGAACCGCTGATTCCAGTCATGTGAACAAACAGGGAAACAGGCCCTTCAGCCCAGCGGTCCATGCGGACCGAGATACCTATCTACGGTAATCTCATTCACCTGTATTTGTCCCATATCTGTCCATTCCTATCCGAAACAAACGCCTGTCCAAATGCTGTGTATTTGCTGAGATGGTATCTGTCCCCACCGCCTCAAATGAAAAGATTGTACCATCTTTGAAGTCAGAATTCCCTTAAATCTCTCCCCTTTCGATTAAACGTAACTTCTCTGGGTTCAGATTCTCCCAGCCTGGGAAATAACTGCGACCATCTACTCAACCCTGCTGTAGTTGACATAATTTTACAAGCCTCAGTAAGGTCGTCCATGTACATTCTTGCTCCAATAAGATCAATCCCACCTGATCAAATCTGTCCTCAAACTAACGCTGTCCATTCCAGATAACATCCTGGTGAATCTGTTCACCACCGCCTCTGGCAATAGGACATCATTGGTATAATATGGTGACCAGAACTACACAAAAGGGCTTCGCAGATATTTGAAGTATGACTGAGGAGAGCGCTGCACTTGGAGGAGCAGTTAAGTCTTGATTATTCTTTATTTGGATGTTCAGCTGTAGTGCAAGTGTATTCACAATCAGACGCACATGGGAAGTGAAACCATCAGTGAGTTCAGAAGTGTCAGTACCGTTGACCTGGAAACGAGGCAGAAATGTGAATTAACTGTAGAACAAAGGGATATAGGACGACAGGTACATAGTGTGTTGAAATAGGTACATAGTGTCACAGGTTGATAGTGTGGTCAAAAAGTATTTTGTTACATTGGCCGTCTTTTGTCAGAGCATTGTGTATAGAGGTTATGTTGCGGTTGTGTAAGACGTTGGTGAAGCTGCATTTGGAGTATTGTGTTCAGTTTTGGGCACCATGATACAGGAAAGATGGTGTCAATCTGGAAAGGTGATGGAGGAGATTTACGAGGATGTTGCCAAAACCCGTGGTGGGTGTGTGGAACGAACTTTCAGAGGAGGTAGTTCAGCCCTGTACTCATATAGTCATAGATAGATATGGTGTGGAATCAGGCCCTTCGGCCCAACTTGCCCACGTCAGCCAACAGGCCCCATCTACGCTAGTTCCACCTGTCTGCATTGGTCCATATCCCACCAAATCTGTCCTATTCATGTACCCAACCTGTCTAACTATTTCATAAACGTTGGGATAGTCCCCGCCTCAAATTCCTCATCTGGCAGTTTGTTCCATACATCCACCACCCATTGTGTGAAAACGTTACCCCTCAGATTCCTATTCAATCATTTCCCCTTCACCTTAAACGTATGTCCTCTGGACCTCGATTCTCCTACTAAGGGCAGGAGAACCTGAGCATCGCCCGATCTATTCCTTTCATGATCTAAAACACGTCTCTGAGATCACCCCTCGTCCTCCTGCGTTCCATGGAGACCAATCGCACACAATTGATTCTGTCTACAAACTAATGCTGTCCATTCCAGATAACATCCTGGTGAATCTGTTCCGCACTGTCTCTGGCAACACTCCCTCTCTTTCACACTCCTCTCTCTCCGTAGGTTAATTCCCGGAATGGCGGGATTGTCGTATATTGAAAGGCTGGAGCAATTAGGCTTTTCTGCACTGGAATTTAGAAGGATGAGGGGGGATCTTATTGAAACATATAAGATAATTAGGGGATTGGACACATTAGAGGCAGGAAACACGTTCCCAATGTTGGGGGGGTCCAGAACAAGGGGCCACAGTTTAAGAATAAGGGGTAGGCCATTTAGAACGGAGATGAGGAAGAACTTTTTCAGTCAGAGAGTGGTGAAGGTGTGGAATTCTCTGCCTCAGAAGGCAGTGGAGGCCAGTTCGTTGGATGCTTTCAAGAGAGAGCTGGATAGAGCTCTTAAGGATGGCGGAGTGAGAGGGTATGGGGAGAAAGCAGGAACGGGGTACTGATTGAGAGTGATCAGCCATGATCGCATTGAATGGCAGTGCTGGCTCGAAGGGCTGAATGGCCTACTCCTGCACCTGTTGTCTATTGTCTATTGCCCACTCCCCCCTCTCCCCACAGTCCTCCCCTCTCAATTCCCACATTCCTCATTTCTCTCCACAATCCCCATCCTCCCTCAACACTCCTCCCTCTCTCTCTCACCACACACCTTCCTCTCTCTCACACCCATCTCCTCTCCCTCTCCCCCACTCTCCCCCACTCCCCCCTCCATCCCCACATTCATCCCACTCCCCACACAATCCTTCCACCCTCTCTCTCACACTCCTCCCTCCCCATCCCCTAAAACCCCCTCTCTCCCCACAGTCCTCCCCGTCATTCTCCCCACAATCCCCCTCTCTCTCCTCACACTCCTCTCTCGCTCCCCACATTCATCCTGCCTACTCTATCTCCCCACTCCCTCTCTCTCCCCACACTATTCAATTCCTCTCCCCAAACCCCCTCCCTTCCCACCCTCCGTCCCCTCCCTCCACTCCTCCCATTTCTCTCCCCACACACCTCCCTCTCTCTCCACGTTCCTCCCCTCTTCCTCCCCACATTCTTCACTCTCTTTCTCTCTGGATAAGCAGTGACATTATCAGTGTGGTCAGTGATGGGTCTGGATAAGCAGTGACATTATCAGTGTGGTCAGTGATGGCTATGGATAAGCAGTGACATTATCAGTGTGGTCAGTGATGGGTCTGGATAAGCAGTGACATTATCAGTGTGGTCAGTGATGGGTCTGGATAAGCAGTGACATGACCTCATTAAATCTGCCCCCGATGTTTTACATTTGATATGATGTGAAATAAAGAATTCTTTCTTTTTTGTCTCTTCTGTTTTTATTGTTTTTTCACTGAGAAATATACAAACCACTACAACACCATCAACATGAATAAAATAAAATAAGAAAAACAACAAAATTAAATAAATAAATGAATTGATAACTAAATAAATAAAGGAGATAAATAGATAAATAAATACATTTGAACAAGACAGTGTGGTACACTTACCAAATAAAATATAAAAAAGTAACAATGATTGGTTATCTAGAGATATTTCAATATTCGCACAAACATACCATCTAGTTCTATACAACACAGTCTTCCAATATCTAGCTCGGCATTTATCCAGTTGGTGTCATGGCTGAAATAAACGATCCATTTTTCCCACATCTTCTCAAAGAATCCCTTCCTTTTAATTCAAATGTTCGATTCTAAAGGGGTTGAGGAAGGATATTCTTGCTATTGAGGGCGTGCAGCGTAGATTTACTAGGTTAATTCCCGGAATGGCGGGACTGTCATATGTTGAAAGACTGGAGCGACGAGGCTTGTATAAACTGGAATTTAGAAGGATGAGAGGGGATTTGATCGAAACATATAAGATTATTAAGGGGTCACAGTTTAAGAATAAAGGGTAGGCCATTTAGAGCGGAGATGAGGAAAAACGTTTTCAGAGAGTTGTAAATCTGTGGAATTCTCTGCCTCAGATGGCAGTGGAGCTCAATTCTCCCAATGCATTCAAGAGAGAGCTAGATAGAGCTCTTAAGGATAGCGGAGTCAGGGGGTATGAGGAGAAGGCAGGAACGGGGTACTGATTGAGAATGATCAGCCATGATCACATTGAATGGTGGTACTGGCTCGAACGGCCGAATGGCCTACTCCTGCACCTATTGGCTATTGTTAACTCGTTCAGTATCCATAATTAATCTAAACTTTAATGAGCACTAATTCCATCTTGCTGCTCTATCCACGCTGGTAAACACGGCAGCTGAAGATGCGTTAACTTATTATTTTCTTCTTAATTAACACAGGTTAGAAATGCTAATTAACTCTCTCCGGCATACATTTGAAAGAATAACACATAATGCTGAAAATTAAAATGCAGCTTCAGATCTGAGAAAGGGGGAGATGGCTAAATGTTCTGTGTACTTCGCCCAGTGGGGAATATTAGTTCCAGCCGGTGAACATTAGCTGTGGCTCTGTTCAATCTGCAGTTTATATTGTGGTGAACCACTTCAGACCAGGTGACAGGTAGATGTTAATTCAAACCCACAGACCAGACAGTAAGGTCGGTCTGAGAGTAAATGACCAACTCATCCGTCTGGGTTGTCCACACAGCGGCACAGAGAAAGCTGCCACACACGCAGACTTCGATATGTGCTTATTTATCAAGCAATTCAAGAGAGCATATCTCCCATCATGCAGTGCAAACCAGGCACTCGTAGAAACTGAAATAAACACTTCAATGATCAGGGACTGTTATTAAAAATGACCAATGTACGTGACAGGCAATTATAATGTTTTCTGCTTAATCTGCACCTTTGAGAAGAGTGGACATTTATTGATGTTAAATTCCCCTGATTTCAAAGCTCGAGTTCTGTGGTAATAAAATATCCAAGGGCTATTTAAAAGCAGTTTGTATGTTAGTGGTGTCCCTGACGCAAATTTCAGACAAAGGTTGCCATGTTTCATGGGGAGGGCTGATGCATTTTAGTTCATCTGAACTATTCCCATTTCCCGGCATATGGATCATCTCCCTCTAAACCATTCCCCTCATGTACCTGTCCAAATGTCTTAGTGTTCCCATTATGACGTTACCTATGACACTGTCCACCTCTATGAGGTCACTGCACTGCCTGCTGCGCTCCATGGAATAAAGTCCTGGCGAGCCCAACATTTCCCTGTAGCTCCGACCCTTGTTTTCTGGCAACGTGTTGAAATTATTTTCTGCACTCTTTACAAATTAGTGGCATATTTCCTAAACATGGTGACGTATCCAAGTGCGTCCTCAACAAAGTCTTGCCCAACTGAACATAACTTTCCAACTTTTAAATTTTATTCACTGGCTGATGAAGACAGTGGGAAAAAAACCTTTTCCACCGCCCTATCCCCCTGTTACGTCCCTTTTCTTGCAACAATGTACTTTTATTCTGAGTTCCCTCTGCTCTACAACACTACCCAGCTAACTACCATTAACGGTGAAGATCATGCCCTGCCTTGTCTTCCCTAATTTAAAATCTCACACATCTGCAAGAAGCACCATTTGCCATTTCTCAGCCCACTTTCCAATTTGAAAAAGTTCCTGCTCTAATCCTTGCCAATCATTTTTCAATGCCTGTGATACCACCTAATTCAGTGTCAACTGCAAACTTATACATTAGTCCGTTACATTCTCAGGCAACTCATTGACACAGATGACAAACAACAATGAGCGCAGCACCAATCCCTGAGATAGACCACCACTCCTTGACCAATGAACGAAACTGTACCATATGCCTCTTTACAACTGTCCACTGCCGTTATCACATTCAGGGAGCTGTTTACCTGTATTGCAAGATACTTTTATACATCACTGATGTTAAGGGTCATGCCATTAATTATATAGTTTGAACTCACATTTGACGTCCCAAATTGCAACATCTCTCATTTGCTCAGAATAATTTGCATCTGTGATTTCCCCCACCCCTCCCATCTCTCTACTTGATCTATACGCCACTAAATACTGAGACAGCCTCCCTCACATTCCTCAACCCCAGAAATCTTGGTGTCATCCGCAAACTTACAAAACAACCCGTGTATATTCAAGCCCAAGTCATTTATGTGTATCACAAACAGTAGAGGTCCCAGCACAGATCCCTGTGTATTACTACTGGTCACAGACCTCCAGCCTGAATATTGCCCTTCCACCACAACACTCTGCCTTCTATCATTCAGACAGTTCTGAATTCATGCGACCAAGTCACCGTTAATCCCGTGTGCCTTCACCTCCTGGATCGGTCTACCATGGGAGACTTTGTCAAAGGTCCGGATAAGCAGTGATATTATCAGTGTAGTCAGTGATGGGTCTGGATAAGCAGTGACATTTTCAGTGTGGTCAGTGATGGGTCTGGATAAGCAGTGACATTATCAGTGTGGTCAGTGATGCGTCTGGATAAGCAGTGACATTATCAGTGTGGTCAGCGGTAGGTCTGGATAAGGAGTGACATCATCAGTGTGGTCAGTGATGGGTCTGGATAAGTAGTGACATTATCAGTGTGGTCAGTGATGGGTCTGTATAAGCAGTAACATTCTCAGTAATTAATCTCATCTGTAATGAGCTCTCACGGCATCTTGTTGTTCTATCCACGTTGGCGGGTGCACACGTATTTATTTGTTATTTTCACTTTAATAGGCAGCGGTGATAATGAGTCGATAACTTTCTGCGGGATACGATTGAAAGAATAACACATTATGCGTCTCTCCCAACACACCTCACTCTCTCTCTCTCTCTCTCTCTCTCTCTCTCTCTCTCTCCTTCCTCCCATTCTCTGTCTTCGCTCTCTCCCCACTTTTCCGATTCTGCTTTCCCACCTCCTCCCCTCTCTCCACACTCCTCCCCACTCTCTCCCCACACTCACCTCTGGCTTGCCACTCTCCTCCAATCTCTCTCCCCATACACAACCACCTCTCTCTCCGCACCCCCTCTCTCCCCACTCTCCTCCCACTCTCCATCCTCACACTCCTGCTTTCTCCCCATACACTCACCACTCCTCCCATTCTTTCCCCCTCACTCCTCCCCCTCTCACCCCCACGCGCCTCGCCATCTCTCTCCCCACGCACATCCCCCTCTCTGCCCACACCCCTACCCCTCACATTCCCCACACTCACCCTATCTCTCCCCATGCTCCACCGCACTCTCTCTCCCCACTCCTCTCATTCCCACACTACCCCTCTCTCTCCCACACACCTCCTCCACTCCCCAATCCTCCCCCTGTTTATCATAAGGTCTTAACTGATAGTAGAATTAGAGAGGGGGAGAGAGAGGGAGCTTTGTGTGGGAGAGAGGGGGTATGGGGGAGAGGGGGGAGGGGAGAGATGGAGGAGAGGGGGAGAGAGGACAGGAGAGGAGAGAGAGAGGTGGGTCTCCTCAGAGTGTTTCCCTTTGTGCGTCGATAAGGCCTTTAATGAACCGACTTGTTAGATGGAACCGCCTCTGAACTCCGAGCTGGTTTACTTTGTGTCTGTGCCTATCTGAGTAAAGTCAGACATAGGCTACAATCTCGCACAAAAAAAACCCCAGAATGTCCTCGTACACACAGTCGTGGGTTTATGGAACGGGCTGTCAGAGGCATTTACTAGTGCAACGTTTAAGAAACATTTAGACATTTACGTGGATGGGACGGGTTGAGAAAGATATGGGGCAAACGCGGGTAGTGGGACTGGGATAGGCGGGGCAAGTTGCATTGGAGTGGGCGAGTTGGGCCGGATATTTCCGTGCTACATGACTCCATGACGCTGTGACTTTTAAATGTATTCTTATATAGTGCACGGGGGAGAGAAAGAGGGAGAGAGAGAAGGGAGAGAGAGAGAGGGCGGGGAGGGAAGGAGAGGGAGAGAGAGGGGGTAATAATTATTAGCTTAATATATTGTAAATTTGGTTCTCAAGTCGAGGGGGGGGTCATGGTATCAAATATTAGTTTAGTTTATAATTGTAAATTCATGAAAATGAAGTGGAGAGGGGGAGAGAGAGGATAAAGAGAGACGGGGAGAGACTGAAGGAAGGGAGAGAGGGTGGTGAGAGAAAGAGGAGGAAGAGTGAAAGAGAGGAGAGAGAGAGGGGGAAGTGAGAGAGAGGTGAGATAGAGGGGGAAGAGAGAGGGGGAGAAAGGGAGAGGGAAAGAGAGGGGGGAGAGAGAGGAGGAAGAGAGGGGAGAGTTTAGTTTTTATTTTAACAGTTTATTTTATTTAGTTAAAAGAGAGGAGAGAGAGAGAAATGGGTCGAGGGGAAGAAAGAGAGAGAGGGGGAGAGAGAGGTGGAGAGACTGGGGAAGAGAGAGAGACTGGGGAGAAAAAGGAGAGAGGGAGAGGGCAGAGAGAGGGGAGAGATAGGAGAGGTCGGGAGAGGGATGGGAGGGGAGAGTGGGGAGAGAGGGACCGGGAAGTTGGTATCAAATATTAATTTATTTTAATTGATTGTTGTAAATGTAGTCTTATAAAATGGGGGGGAGGGAAAGAGAAGTAGAGAAAGAGGGGAGAGAGAGTGAGGGGGAGGAAGGGGAGGGAGAGAGAGTGGGTAACAAATATTAGTTTAGTTTATTGTTGAATTTATTATAAAATGGAATGCGAGAAAGAATATCAAATATTAGTTTCGTTTATTATTGTGAATTAATTGATTATTGTGAGGGGGGGAGAGAAAGGGCAGAGATTATTTTTAGTTTAGAGACATAGAAACGTAGAATATAGGCGCAGGAGGCCATTTGGCCCTTCGTGCCAACACCGCCATTCATTGTGATCATGGCAGATCATCCACAATCAGTAACCTGTGCCTGCTTCTCCCCATATTCCTTGATTCCGCTCGCCCCTAGAGCTCTTTAATTTAGTTTAGTTTATTTAGTCAAAGGAGAGGAGAGAGAGAGAGAGAGAGAGAGATGGGGTGAGTGTGAGAGAGAGAAGCGGAGAGTGAAAGGGGAGAGAGTGTGTCACATTAGTCCGCGCGGGAATAGGTGACGTTTCGGGTCGAGACCCTTCTACAGACTGATGTCAGGGGGGCGGGACAAAGAAAGGATATAGGTGGAGACAGAAAGACAGTGGGAGAACTGGGAAGTGGAGGGGGGAAATAGGAGAGAGACAGAGGAACTGTCTAAAGTTGGATATTTCAATGTACATACCGCTGGGCTGCAAGCTGCCCAAGCGAAATATGAGGTTCTGTTTCTCCAATTTCCGGTGGGCCTCACTATGGCACTGGAGGAGGCCCATGACAGAAAGGTCAGACCCGGTGGCTGAGCACTTCAACTCCCCCTCCCACTCACAGTCTGGCCTTTCTGAGAATTTCACTACTTCACAACTCTCTGGGTGAAAGAGTTTTTCCTCATCTCAGTACTAAATGGCCTACCCCAGATTCTTAAACTGTGGCACCTGGTTCTGGACTCCCCCAACATCGGAAACATGTTTCCTGCATCCCTTAATAATTGTATCTGTTTCTATAAGATCCCCTCTCATCCTTCTAAACTCCAGTGAATACAAGCCCAGTCGCTCCATTCTTTCATCATATGACAGTCCCGCCATCCTGCGAATTAACCTCGTGAACCTGCGCTGCATTCCATCAATAGCAAGAATGTCCTTCCACAAATTGGGAGACCAAATGTGCACACAATACCTCAGATGTGGTCTCACCAGGGCCCTGTACAACTGCAGAAGGATCTCTTTGCTCCTGTACTCAAATCCTCTCGTTGCAAAGGCTAACATGCCATTAGCTTTCTTCACTGCCTCCCATATCTGCATGCTTACTTTTAGTGATTGATCTACAAGGATTCCCAGGTCTTGTTGCACTTCCCCTTATCATAATCGGACACCATTCAGATAATAATCTGCCTTCTTGTTCTTGCCACCAAAGTGGATAACCTCCCATTTATCCACATTACACTGCATCTGCCCACTCACCCAACCTATACAAGTCACCCTGCATCCTCATAGCATCTTTTTCACAGTTCATCATGCCACCCAGCTTTGTGTCCTCTGCAAATCTGCTTATGTTACTTTTTATTCCTTCATCAAAATCATCTATATATGGATTGTAAATGGCTGCGGTCCCAGAACCGAGCCTTGCGGTACCCCATTAGTCACTGCCTGCCATTGCGAAAGGGACCCATTAATTCCTACTCTTTGTTTCCTATCTGCCAACCAATTTTCTATCCATGTCAATACACTGCCCCCTATACTACGTGCTCTATTTTTGCCCACTCATCTCCTGATTGCCCACTAATTGGCCACTAACCAGTGTCCTCATGTACCTGTCCAAATGTCGTAGTGTTATTACTATGGCACTCCCTATGATACTGTGCACCTCCACGAGATCACTGCTCTCTCTACTGAGCTCCATGGAATAAAGTCCTGGCGTGTCCAGCCTTTCCCTCGAGCTCCGAACCTTGTCTCCGGGCAACTTGTTCGATAATATATTCAGCGCTCTTTACAAATTAGTGGCATATT
>NW_027601271.1:690203-715203 GCF_053455715.1 Rhinoraja longicauda | reverse complement strand
GTAAACCCCTTCCCAGTCACACCGTCCCGGAGAGCTGCCTGTCCCGAGCACTGGGACAACTCTGGGCAAGGTCCCACTGAAGGCAAGAACAACATTCTAGTGGGTCCCGGCAGTGGGAGAAAAAGAGGGTTAGTTTCGGCTGTCTGAAAATGAGAAAAATCACAGCGTTAATTCAAAGATATTTCACTGAGAGGATTGATATACTTCACATGTTCTTGTACAACGATCATCAGTTAGAAATATTGTAACAGATTCAGAATCAGCTCAGTACACATAACACACGTAGCTATAAAATTTGAATTGTTCTGTTCACTTACCAGGGACTCCAACGGCAGCAATGATCACGTACAAGATTTTCTCCACGGCGAATTATTCCCAAATATGTTGTGCCATATTCTCTGACCAGCGACGTATCCCCGTGAGCTACCGGTAATCTCTCGGAATGAAATGCTGGGGCAGAACATTCCCGGAGATTTTATACCATTTTCCGTCTCCACCGGGACAGCGAAGTTTCAACAGAGTTAAAAAATAGAGATTTTGAAATGATTCGCAAACAGATGACATCAGCCAAGTGAAATCCCTGCTGAGACAGGTCGTGATTTATTCAGGGAATTGATTTGGAAACTCAAAAGACTGGGAATTGTGGCGATACTGAGGGATGGAAATTGGGAGCGGCATTGTTCCAGTAAAGGGGATATTGTTTCAATCTCCATCAGGTCCAACTCCCCGCCTCATGTTGTTTGTCTGATTTCATTCAATCCGTTTCACTCACTAAGGCAATCCCAAATTCCAGGGACCCTCTCATGGCTTCTGATGCCCAGTTTGAATGTGGACTGGGCGACGTTTGTCCACAGGTTGAGGAATTAGATCAACAGATCACCTCGCACTAAAGTGGCCCCTCCACTCTGCTTCACCACTCAATATGATCGCGGCTTAACTGACTGCAACCTCACCCCCACACTCCCGGCGAGGCCGGTAACCATTCACTCCTTGCTTGCCTGCAGTGGGTCTGATTTTGCGCCGGGACAATAACATTCGCTGCCTTCGTCACCTCTGAGCAGGAACGACCCAAAGACTCACGACACTCAGAGAACAGAAACATTGTGGCTTCAGAATTGTCCGAAACCCAAATAAAACAGCGAATGATGCGGCACAGCTCCCTCCTCCCTTTCTCTCTCCCTCCATCCTTACTGCTGTCGCTCTCTATGAACTATCACTCTCTCCTACCATCTCTAATCTTCCTCTCGGCTCCGCCATCTCTCTGTCAACCGCTCTCTCCTAACCCCCCCTCCTTCTCACTCCCATTGCATTTATCTCTCCGTTTCTTTCTATCTATCTGACCCTTCCATCGCTCCGTTTTGCCAACCCACGCGATCTGAACTCCGCTCTCTTTTCATGTTCCCACTCTCCCTTTGTTACTTAACTCTCCCTCCATCTCTTCTTTCGTCTTCTCCGCTATCTCTTCCTTTCATCACTGTACTCCCTATCTGTCTCTCTCTTTTCCCCAACACTCCTCCTGCTCGCCCTCACCTCTCTCTCCAAGGCCTTTATTGCGAAGTGCGGTTAAAACGGCCAGCCACCATGGAATGTCTCTCTACCCCGTTCCCTCACACTTCAATAGCCCTTCCAGGTGAGGCTGATGTTCACATGCACCTCATCTAACCCCTTCTATTGCACGCGGTGTTCCAGATATGGTTTCCTTTGCATCGGCGTGATCAAGTGGAGACTCGGCGACCGTTCGGCCCAACATTTACCGTCGTTCCGTCAAGGCCTCCAGGATCTTCCCGTTGTAACTCGCCTTCCCACACTGACCTTTCTGTCCTTTGCTTCCTCTATTGCCAGACTGAAGCGACATGCAAACTGAAAGAACGCCACTTCATATTCCTCCCTTGGTGCCTTGCAACAATAGACTATAGACAATAGGTGCAGGAGGAGGCCATTCGGCCCTTCGAGCCTGTACGCACCGCCATTCAATGTGGTCATGGCTGATCATTCTCAATCACTACCCCGTTCCTGCCATCTCCCCATACCCCCTGACTCCGCAATCCTTAAGAGCTCTATCTAGCTCTCTCTTGAGTGCATTCAGAGAATTAGCCTCCACTGCCTTCTGTGGCAGAGAACTCCTAATGGTATGAACTTTGAATTATCCAATGTTAGGTAACTAAGTGCAAATTCCCACTTCCCCCTCCCTCTTCCTCGTGCTTCATCCGGACTCGCACCAATATATCCCCTCCACCACATCTTCAACCGATATTACTTCCTCTTTCTTTATAATTCCATCCTGCTCAACCCTTACCTCGCACCTGACAATGAAAACGGTATTCACCCGCTTATCGTTCAACTCGCTTTGCCCTGCTGTTCCCCCGTCCCACCACAATCAGTCTGAAGAAATGTGCCGAACCGAAACTTCACCCATCCATGTCCTTAGCAGGGTTAGCCAGTTCGGCGTGCCCTCTACAACTCTCACCAACATCTACAGATGCACCATAGAAAGTATTTTATCAAGATGCATCACAGCTTGGTTTAGGAACAGCTCCATACAAGAACGCAAGAAATTGCTGCGAATTGTCCAGACCATCACACAAAGCAACCTCCCATATATTAACTCAGTTTATAAACCACGCCGCCTCGGCAAGGCCAGCAGCATAATCAAGGACGAGTCGCACCATTGCCACTCCTGCTTCTCCTCTCTCCCATTATGCAAAATGTATAGAAGTGTGAAAATGCACACCTCCAGTTTCAGGGACAGCGTCTTCCCAGCTGTTATCAGGCAACGGAATCATCCCACCACAACGAGAAAGCAGTGCTGAACTACTATCTACCTCTTTGTTGACCCTCGGACTATCCTTGGTCGGATTTTGCAGGCTTTACTTTGCACTGAACGTTATCCCCTTATCATGTATCTATACTCTGTAAATGGCTCGACTGTAATAATGTATTTGGTTTCCACTGACTGGGTGGCACGCAACAAAATCTTTTCACGGTACCTCGGTACACGTGACAATAAACTGCACTGAACTGACATACTCAACTAGATTTCTCCAGAGGTGCAGCCTGACTCGCATTGGATATTGATTGTGTGTGACAGTGTGAGTGTGCGAGTCCGTGCAAGAGTGTGTTAGCACGTGTGTGCGAGTGTGAATGTGTGAGATTGTGCAAATGAGTGTGTGTGTGTGTGTGTGTGTATGCGTTAGTGTATGCGGTTGCAGGAATTTCAATGATTCAATGATACTTTATTATCACTTACCCAGGTAGAGTGAAATGCTTAGTTTTGCAGACAACCTGGTAACATCATGTCGCAGACCTCACCTAGGCAGTGCAAAAGTGTCGCCCCATTTTGACGCCGACAAAGTTACAAACGCTCCCTGCCGCCGCACCGCGAGTCGCCCCTTCGTTCTCGGCGGACTTCCTCGTTCTCCGACGGTCCACCTCGCTCTCTGCGGTTCCTCGCGGCTCCCTCCTCGCTCCCGAGGCGCGGCTCTCATCGCCATCCGCGGTGGGCGAGCCGGGCCGACTGAAGGGCTTGGCCCCGCTCATCGTTAACACCCCGGCCACGCTGTGCTGGCTGCTCGCTGCGAACATCCAAGGATACACTCAATCCCAAAATGTGCACGTGTGCATGCGGGTCTGCGTATGAGAGATCGGTAGAGTTTGTAAGAGTGCCTATATTTGTGTGTGTGTGTGTGTGTGTGTGTGTGTGTGTGTGTGTGTGTGTGTGTGTGTGTCTGTCTGTGCGTGTGCGTGAATATGCGTGTGAGTTTGTGAGCATTAGTAAGTGTGGATGCAAGTGCGATTGAATGTACACGTGTCTCTGAGTAGGAGAGTGCATGTGGGTTTGTGAAGGACAGTGTTTGCGTCTGTGCGTGTGTGTGGCTGTTTGTGAGAATGTGAGAGAATATGTGGGATGTGAGTTTGTCAGAGTGTTTGAGTATGTAATTCTTTGATAGTGTGGGTGTGTGCGCGCGTGTGTGGGAGAGTATATGATGGTGTTGTCAGAGAATGTGTTCGTGTGTAAGTGTGTGCGAATGTGTGCGTGTCTCTTCGTGCTAGTGCGTGTGAATATCTGTTAGTGTGAGTGCATGTGTACGTGTGATTGTATGTGAGAATGTGTGAGAGTATATTTGATTGTTTGTGATTGCATTTGAGAGATTGTGTGTGTCTTCTTGCGCGGGTATGTGTGTGTGCGTGTTTGACTGTGTTTGAGGGTGTGAACATGTGTGTTTGTAATGATGTAATGGCATACTGTGGGTTTTAGTGACGACGTCACACGGTGTGGGGCATTACTGATGGAGTGACACACTGCAGTGGAACTGATGGGGTGACACAATGTATGGTAGTAATGGTGGATTAACACACTGTGGGTTGGTACAGATGGAGTGACTCACTTTGGAGTTGTATTGATGAAGTGACACACTGCGCAGTAGTACTGATGGAATTACACACTGTGCAGTGCACTGATGGAGTGACACAATGTGGGGGTAGTACTGATGGAGTGACACAATGCGCTGTGTTGTTGTTGTTGTTGTTGTTCGTCCTTCGGGTTCGAAGATGACCATGACTTCTCTTTCAGTTGGAGGATTGGTGACTGTGGGTCCTGAAGTGACTGGTGTGGCCAATCCGGGCCCGGAAGGCGCGCCCACACGTAGGACACAAGTGGATTGGTGCTGCAGTGGAAGTGGAGGTAGCCCGGGCCTTGCGCGCGGTGCGTTTCCTCTGGGCCTCTGCAGTGCGTCTGTTCTCTGCTGCACGGGCTCCTGTGGTGAGCTTGCTACGCCAGGTTGGACGGTCCAGAGCAAGAGACTCCCAAGTGCTGAGGTTGATGTCCAAGTCTTTGAGGGACACTTTGAGGCAGTCCTTAAACCGTTTCTTCTGTCCTCCTACTGAGCGCTTGCCCTGACACAGTTCTCCATACAGAAGCTGTTTTGGCAGTCGACTCTCGGGCATTCTGACGACATGGCCTACCCACCTGGCTCGGGCTTTCCGTAGGAGGGTGTGGACGCTGGGAATTCCGGCCCGTTCCAAGACCTCTGTGTCGGGAATTTTGTCCTGGCACCTGATGTGAAGGAGTCTACGTAGGCAGTTCAAGTGAAAGTGGTTGAGCTGTTTGGCATGTCTGCTGCAGACAGTCCAAGTCTCACCGGCATAGAGAAGAGTGGTGAGTACCACTGCACGGTATACCTTCAGCTTGGTGGTAAGGCCGAGTCCTCTCCACTCCCAAACTTTCCCACGGAGTCGCCCAAAGGCAGCGCTGGCCTTGGCAATCCTGTTGTTGACCTCAGCGTCAATGTTCACCACTCGCGAGAGTGTACTACCCAGATAGGTAAAGCGGTCGACTGCCTGTAGGTTCTGGCCCTTCACCGTGATGTGTGGTTCCTGGTAGGGCTTTTCAGACGCGGGCTGGTAGATAACTTCAGACATTTTGGTGCCAATGGAGAGACCAAATTTGCCACAGGCCTGTGAGAAGCAGTCCATTTCATGTTGCATCTTCTGCTCTGTGCTGGCGTTGAGGGCGCAGTCATCAGCAAACAAAAAAATTCTGATGATGGTCTCCTTCACCTTTGTAACAGCTTGCAGGCGCCTGAGGTTGAACAGCCTGCTGTCAGTTCCTGTACCTGATGTGTATTCCATCCTGGCAGTCACGGAAGGCATCGGTCAGCATGGCAGAGAAGACCATGCTGAAGAGTGTAGGGGCAATAACTCATCATTGCTTCACGACGTTTGTCACTGGAAAGGCTCCCGACTCGTCTCCATCATCTAGCACTTTCACCATCATGCCGTCATGGAACTGCCGGACAATCGTGATGAACTTGCTGGGACAGCCCAACTTCTGCATTATCCACAAGCCATCTCTGCTGACAGTATCGAAGGCGTTGGTCAGAACGACGAAGGTCACGAACAGGTCGCTGTGCTGCTCTTGGCATTTTTCCTGGAGTTGGCGTGCAGCAAATATCATGCCGACAATTCCACGTCCAGCACGGAAACCACACAGGCTGTCTGGAAGGAGACTCTGCTCAAGGTGTTGAATGAGACGGTTGAGCAGGATGCGAACCAAGATCTTCCCAGCTATGGACAGGAGGGAGATGCCTCGATGATTGTCGCAAGACTGGCCGTTGCCTTTCCTCTTGTAGATGTGGACTATGCTGGCATCTTTCAGCTGTTGAGGGACCTTCCCTTCATTCCACATGGACTGGATGAGTTCAGTCAGCTTCTGCATCATGACAGGCCCTCCTACTTTGAAAACTTCAGTACTTCACTGTATTGCTGATGGATTGACACCAGTTGATGCAGTTCGTGTGGATTAACACACTGTGGGTTGGTACAGATGGAGTGACACACTGCAGTAGTACTGATGAAGTGACACACTTTGCAGTAGTTCTGATGGAGTGATACACCGTGGGCCTCCACTGGTGTAATAACATACTGCGTGTAATACTGATGGAGTGACACATTGAGTAGTACTGTTGTTATGACAAACTGTGGAGTAGTACTGACGAAGTGACACACAGTGGAATAATACTGATTTAGTGACAAATTGTGAGGTAGTTCTGTTGTAATGACATATTGTGCGGAAGAATTGATGTTTGAAACACTGTGGGGTAGACTAATGGAGTGATACATTGTAAGGTAGTACTGCGGAACTGGCACACTGTGGCGTAGAATTGATGGACTGACACCCTGGGATCGTACTGATATAGTTCCACACTGAAGTAGAACTCACGGAGTGACAAACTGTGTGGTAGTACTCATGTCATTGCATCAGTATTACCACGCAGTTTGTCACTCCATCACCCCACCCCTTAGGGTAAAACTGATGGAGTGACACGCTGTGGAGTAGTACTGATGGAGTGACACACTGCGCGGTTGTACTGATGGAGTGACATACTTCGGTGTAGTGCTGATTGAATGACACACTGGGGGTAGTATGGACAGAATGGCGCACAGTGGGCGAGTACTGAAGTATTGACACAATGTTCGGTGGTACTGTCGGGTTGCACATTGTGACTTCCACACTGAAGTAGGACTGACGGTGGGGCAGTACATATGGAGGGTTACACTGTTGGGTAATACTAATTGAATGAGTCCGTGTGGTTGTACATAATGGAATAACAAGCTTAAGGCAGTACTGATGGAGTGCATCACTGTGGTGTAGTACTGATGGAATAACATATTGTAGGGTAGTACTGATGGAGTGACACGCTCCAGTATTGTACTGATGGAGTGTAACATTTTGGAGTAGTACTGGTGTAATGACGTACTGTGGAGGTTTATTGATGGAATGACACACTGTGGGGTAGCACGGATGTAATAGCACATTTTGTTGGAGTGACGCAGTAATACTGATGGACTGACACGCTCTGCGGTAGTACTGTTGCGATGAAAAAAGGTGGTGCAATAGTGATGGAATTACACAATATGGAGTCGCAGCGATGGGTTAACACACTGTGGGGTAATGCGGATGGAATGGCAGATTTGAGGTAGTCCTGTTGGTGTGAAACACTTTGGGGAGTACTGATGGAAGAAAAAACTGCGGAGAGTACTGATGGAGTGACACGTTCTAGGGTTGCACTGGAGCGACATGATGTGGGGCAGTACCGATGTAGTGTAACAATATGGAGTTGATTTGATGCAGTGAGACTCTGTGGTTTCAACGACGGAGTGACACACTGAGCGGTAGTACTATTGTGATGACAATCTGTGGTGTAGTACTAATGCAGTGACACACTGAGTGGTAATACTGATGGAATGACACAATTTGTGGCAGCACTTATGGAGTGACCCACTGGGATAGTCTTGATTGAATGATAAACATCGGGTAGTGCTAATGGCGTGAGACATTGTGGGGAAATACTAATAGAGTGAAACTGTGGGGAATTACTGATGGAGTGACACAGTGAGATAGGGCTGATGGAGTGACATACTGTGGGGAATACTGATGGAGTAAGACTGCGAGGAAGTACTGATGGTTTACACTGTGGGGTAGTACTGATGGAGTGACACGCTGCGTGGTAGTACTGATGGAGTAATAATGGATTGTTCTGAAGGAGTGTCGCACGCTGGCGTAGTACTGATGCAATGATAACCCGAGTTTTATTCCTGATGGTGCGATGCTCAACGGGGAAGCACTGATGGAGTGGCACAGTGTAGGGTAGTACAGATGGAGTAACAAACTATATTTTATTACCGATGCAGTGGCACACTGTGGGCAGTGCTGGTGGAGTGACACACTTTGAGGTAGTACTGATGGAATGGTACTCTATGTGGCAGTACTGTTGCAATAGCATACTGTGGGACAGTACTGATTGTGTGACACCCTGCGGTGTAGTACTGTTGCATAGACGTATACCAGAGTAATACTGGTGGATTGAAACACTGTGGGGTAGTACCGATGGAAGGACTCATTGTGTAGTACTGATGGAGTGACACACTGTTGGATAGTACTGATAGAGTGACACCCTGTGTGGTAGTACTAATGGAATAATACACAAGGTAGTACTGATGTTGAAAAACACTGTGGGTGTGTATTGATGGAATGGTATATAGTGAGGTAGTACCAATGAAGTGACACGCTCCGGGGTTGTACTGATGGAGTGACATAGTGTGTTCTAATAATGATCGTCTAACACACTGTAGGCTTGTATTGATGGAGTGATGACCAGTGGGGTAGTACTGATGGAGTGACACAATGTGGGCAGTACAGATGGAACAATACACTTTGGGGTTGTACTAGTGAAGTGACAAACTGTGGGCAAGTACTGAAGGAGTAAAATATTTTAGTGTATTACTGATCGAGTGACACAGTGCGCGGTAGTAATGATGGAGGAACAAGCGATATGGTAGTACTGATGTCGTGGCACACTGTCGGATAGTATTAATGGTGTGAAACTAAATGGGGCAGTACTGATGTAATGACACATTATGGTGTAGTTCTGATGGAGTGACACATTGAGGAGGAGAACTGATCGAATGACGCACTGTGGGATAATACTGATGGAATGACTATCCATTTGCTAGTACTGATTGGCGTTATATGGGATAGTACTGAATGAATGACACGCTGTGATGCGGTAATGATGGAGTAACCGACGATATGGTAGTACTGATGGAGTGACACGCTGTGCGATAATGCTTAAGGATTAGCATCTTGTGGGGTAGTAGTGAAGGATTGGTATATTTTGGGGTAGTACTGATATAGTGACACATTCGATGGTATTATTGAATGGGTGAAAAACTGTGGGTAGAACCGATGAAATTGACTACATAAGGTGGTACTGACAGAGTGAAACACCGTCGGGAAGAAATGATGGAATGACATACTGTGGGGTTGTACTGATGAGTGACACGCTCTTGGGTACTACTATTGGAGTAACATGTGGTACTGATGGAGTGACAGACTGTGAAGTAGTATTGATGGAGTAACCTAACGTAGGGTAGTGTTGAATTAATGGCACATTCTGGGGTAGTTCTGATGGTGTGACACACCGTGCGGTAGTACTGTTGTTGTGACAATGTGGGATGGAATTGATGGAGTGACACTGTGCGGTAGCACTGATGGAGCGACGCACTGTAGGGTAGTACTGGTGTAATGGTATACTGTTGGATAGTACTGATGGAGTGACGCACTGTAGGGTAGTACTGTTGTAACGGTATACTGTGGGATTGTACTGATGGAGTGATATCGGCGAGACGAAGCGCAACCTCGGCGATCGTTTCGCTGAACAGTTCCACACAGTTCTACCTGATCTCCCGGTTGCTCAGCACTTTAACTCATCCCCGCTCCCCCATTCCCAATCTGAACTTTCTGTCCTGGGCATCCTCCATTGTCAGGGTGAGGCCCAGCGCAAATTGGAGGAACAGCACCCCATGCTTCGCTTGGGCAGCTAACATACCAGCGATATGAACATTGACTTCTCTAACTTCAATTAGCCCTTGCTTCCCCTCTCTCTCCATCCCATTCCTTCCCAGCTCTCACACCAGTCTCACTGTCTCCAACAAAATTCTATCTCTTTCCCGCCGACCTCTCTGACATCAGTCCAAAGAAGGGTCTCGATCCGAAACGTCACCCATTCTTTCTCTCCAGAGATGCTGCCTGTCTCATTGAGTTACACCAGCATTTTGTGTCTATCTTCCATTTAAACCGGCATCTGCATTTCTTTCCTACAAGAAGTACAAGGCACGGCAGGACTTTCGGCAAATAATAGCTGTGCCGAACATGAGACGACCAACCTTACCTGCCTGCTCACAATGTATATCCCTTCATTACCTGAAAATCTTAGCTTGTCTTAAATATCACTATTGTTACTGCGTCCAACACCAGTGGAGTTGGTGGTAAGATTTTAGGACCCGTTATACATGATGATGTGACAGAGTATTTATAAGTGCACGATGAAATAGGCATAAGTTGGCATGGCTTTGTGAAGGGAAGGTCGTGTTTGATAAATTTGCTGGAATTATTTGAAGAAGTAAATAGCAAAACAGCCAAAGGAGAGACAGTAGGTGTTGTTTACTTTGATTTTCAGAAAACCTTTGACCAGGTGTCACAAGATGGCTGCTTAGGAAGATGAGAGCCCACGGTGTCAAAGGGCAGATACCAGCATGGATAACTGGTTGGCTGGATGGCAGAAGACAAAGAGTGGCAATAAAGAGGGATTTTTTTCTCGTTGGCTAACAGTAACTAGTGGAGATCTTCAAGGATCGGTGTTTGACCGCTACTCCACGTTTTATATTATGATTTGGACGAGGGGATTGAAGGCTTTGTGGCCAAGTTTGCGGATGTTATGAAAAGAGGTGGAAGGGCAGGTAGTTTAGAGAAAGAATGGACTCCGCAGAAGGAATTGGACATGTTGGGGGGATGGGCAGAGAAGTGGCAGATGGAATATAGTATAGCAAAGTGCGGAGTACTGCATTTTGGTAGTAGGAATAATGGCGTAGACTATTGTCTAAGTGGGGAAATAATCCATAAATCGGAAGTGCAAAGGGACTTGGGAGTGCTGGTTAAGGATTCCCAAAAATTTTAAATGCAAGTTGAATCGGTGAGAATGATCAGCCATGATCACATTGAATGGTGGTGCTGGCTCGAAGGGCCGAATGGCCTACTGCTGCACCTATTGTCTATTGTCTATTATCTATTGTCTAATGGAAGCAAACTCAACTCATTTATTTCAAGAGGACTTGTATACAAAAACACGGATGTAATGTTGAGGCTATTCAAGGTGCATTTGGAATATTGTAAGTAATTCTGTGCACCATATCACAGGAAAGGTGTGCTGGCTCTGGAGAGCGTCCAGGGGAGGTTTACAAGAATGATCACAGCAATACGTTAATCTATGGTGAGCGTTTGTAGGCTCTCGGCTTGCACTCGGTGTTTTGCAGATATGTGAATGGTTTATATCGAGTGGATGTGGAAAGGATGTTTCTACTTGTCGGAGCGTCTCGGACAAGAGGTAATTTCCTCAGAATTAAACTACGTTCTGTTTTGAAGTTGATCACAAATGTATTTAGTCAGAAGGTGATGAATTTGTGGAATTCTTTGCCACAACAGGCGGTGTTGTTCACGTCAGTGGATATTTAAAGGCGTAGACAGAAGGATTCTTGATTAGTACAGGTTTCAGATGTTATGGGGAGAAGGCAGGAAAATGGGGGTTGGAGGGAAAAACATTGGCGGATAAGACTTGATTGGCCGAATGGTCTAATTCTACTCCTATTCCTTATCACCCAATGCCCACCTGCGGTATTGCGTTCGAGGCACCTACTGCCCTTTGTGTAAACAGCTTTCCCCGCACACCTCGTTTAAACTTCATCCATTTCACCTTAAAGGGGTGGCCTTCAATACTTGATATTTCCATCTTGAGTGAAATGTTCTGACTGTTTACCATATCTTTGCCTCTCATAATTTGATATCGATCTATCAGGTTACTGCCCGAGTTCCGGTGTTCCCGATGAGCCAGTCCAACGTCTGGTTGTTCATACGCTCCAGGCGATGTTCTTGTAAACGTCTTGAGCACAATTTCCGAACCGCCTATATCCTTCCTGTACTAGAGCGAACATAACTGTCTGTCCACAATACTGCAAAAGCGGCCATTGCAAAGTTCTCTAAAGTTGAATATTGACATCTGACTTATATTCACTGCCTCGGTCAAATATAGCAAGCATTCTGCACGGCTTAGTTATAACTCTAAAGGTACTACCACGATTTCCGTGTTTCGCATTGGGAACTCAAGGTCCATCATAAGCAATGCTGATGCTGCGATGCACTGATATTGTACAGACGGTGTGGACTGTTGTGCCTCGATGTTGCAGTGTGCTGCTGGTGTTCATCCAGGGGAGGGCGCCGTGACAGTATATTCCCACTGTACATCCACTCAGGTGCGCTGTGTGTGGATGTTGCCGTGTGCTGCTGATGTTCATCCAGGGGAGGGCGACGTGACAGTCTATTGCCACTGTACATCCACTGGGGTGCGCTGTGTGAGGATACTGCAGTGCACTGATAAAGAAGAACACTAAGTACAAAAGTCATAGCAGCAGAGTTATTGCACCAGGCCCATCGAGTCCACTCCGGCATTCTATCATGGCTCACCTATAGTTCCCACTCAACTCCATTCTCCTGCCGTCTCCCCGGAATTGTCGACAATCTTACGAATCACGACCATGTGCAGCTCCGATTTTAAAATACCCAATGACGGTTTCGACAGCTATCTGTGGCAGAATTCCAAAGATTTACCACCTTCTTACGAAATAAATCTCTCATCATCTCATTTTAAATGTACGTCCTTTTATTCTGAGGATAGTCAAAGGGTGGTGAATCTGGGGAATGCTGTAACAGGCGACTCTGGAGGCCGTCATTGGGGAATTAACAGGTTTTTAAATTGGGGACTGACAGGTCCGTGATTAGTAAGTGTCAAAGTTGCGGTTGGGTTTTAGTGGGAAAGATAGGGCAGCCATGATCGAATGGCGGATCAGACTCGGTGAGCCTAGTGACTTACTCAAATGATGTATGAACTTATGAACTAATTACTGACTCCGGGATTGGACGGAGTCTATAGACATAGAAAGCTTAGAAAATAGGTGCAGGGGGATGCCCTTTGGCCCTTCGAGCCAGCACCGCCATACACTGTGATCATGGGTGATCATGCACAATCAGTAACCTGTGCCTGCCTTCTCTACAAATCCATGATTCCGCTTGACTCTAGAGCTCTAACACTGGTCGCTATTCAAGGATTTGACAATTGACCCGAACGACGACGTCAACACCTTTACAAATGCCATGAGAAAATGTGCGCAGAAATGCGATTCCCGACGCAGTCGAGCCATCTCTTTATCCAGCTAATTGCGAAAAGCCACGCTAGCTCTCTAGCTCTCTAGCTGTCTAGCTCTCTAGCCATCTAGCTGTCTAGCTGTCTAGCTATGTGGCTATCTAGCCATCTCGATCTGTAGCTATTAATATAGTTATATATCTACCTGACTAGCTATCTAGCTAAGGTAGACAAAATGCTGGAGTAACTCAGCGGGTCAGGCAGCATCTCAGGAGAGAATGAATGGGTGACGTTTCGGGTCGAGCCCTTCAGACTGATGTCAGCGGATGGAGCCGGAAAAAGATAGGATACAGGCGGAGACAGGAAGACTGGTGGGAGAACTGGGAAGGGGGGGTGGATTGAGAGGGAAAGCAGGGACAATCTGAAGTTAGACAAGTCAATGTTGATACCGCAGAGGTGTAAACTACCCAAGCGAAATATGAGGTGATGTTCCTCCAATTTGCGCTGGTCCTCACTCTGACAATGGAGGAGGCCCATGACAGAAAGGTCAGATTGGTAATGGGAGGGGGAGTTGAAATGCTGAGCCACCGGAAAATCAGGTTGGTTGAGACTGACTGAGCGGAGGTATTCAGCGAAACGATCGCCGAGCCTGCGCTTGGTGTCGCCGATGGAGAGAGGTTGACACTTTGAACAGCGGATACAGTTGATGACGTTGGAGGAGGTGCAGGTGAATCTCTGCCTCACCTGGAAAGACTGTTCGGGTCCTTGGATGGAGTTGATTGGGGAGGTAAAGGGACTCGCCCCTCAAACACCTGTCCCTTTAACTCCCCACTCGACCAACATCTGTCCCTTTACTTCTCCCCTCGACCAACGCCTGTCCCTTTACCTCTCCCCAACTAGCCTTCTAACCGTCTCGCCAAATAGCCATCTACCTTTCAAGCGATCTTGCCATCCAGTCATCTGTACGTATAACCATCTATTTAGCGATCTAACCGTTTAGCTAGCTATCACAAAATGCTGGAGAAACCCAGCAGGTCAGACAGCATCTAGGAGCGGGAATGGGTGACGTATCGGGTCAACCATTCCCTCTCTCCGATATGCTGCCTGACCTGCTGATTTACTCCAGCATTTTGTGAAACCTTCGATTTGTACCAGCATCTGCATTTATTTTCCTAACTATCCAGGTATCTCACGTGCTAGGTAGCTGTATATCTAGCTGGATCTAACAAGATCTCCCTCTCTCACGAGGCCCACAGAGGATGAGAAAGAGAGAGCGCACCCTTCAAATAGCTGCCTAGATAGAGAACTACCTATCTTACTATCAATATATCCAACTATCTCGCCATACAGATATCCAGCTTTCTAGCGGTCTAGCATTGCATGTAGATAGCTATCTAGGTAGTTCGCTATCTTGCTATCGAGATAGCTCACAGGCTGTCTGACAGTCTATCCTGCTGGCTAGCAATGTAGCTCTCGAGATAGCTGGATTGATAGCTACAGTGTTAGATATTTTGGTAACTACATAGCTAGGTTGCTAACGAGACTGATGGCTAGATAGATAGATAACTAGATTAGTAGATTGTTAGCCAACCACTTTGACGGTCAGATAGCGGTTTAGCTTGGTAGAGCTTTGCTAGATGGCTAGTGAGGTAGGCATCTAGCCAGCCACACCAGTAGATGGCTCAGTAGACAGATAGCAAGTGAGTTTTACAGAGATTTAGCACCTATCTAGCTGGATCCAACTAGGACTCTCTCGTTCTCCCTTTCACGCGGCCGCCAGAAAGCGAGTGAGCGAGAGAGGGCACTCCACAAAGAGTTGCCTACAAAACTACCGAATTATTTTGCTGTGCAGAGATCCAGCTATCTCGCCACCCATCTATCTAACGTTCAGCTATCTAGCAATGCAGCTATTTAGCTATGTAATAATAATAATAATAATAATTCATTCATTTTTTATAGCGCCTTATCGGGTGCTCAAAGCGCTTTACAAAAACAATTAACATAGAAACAAACAGACAAACTATCCTGACGGAAAAGCGGCGAATACACAACGCCAGCGTCCTCTCACGTCAGGGTCCGGCAGGAGACATCAAAAAGCACAAGACACACAGATATAATTTTTACACAAACAGCCATCACAGTGATTGCTCTAGGCATACCCTCACTGTGATGGAAGGCAAAGTCTTATCTCCTCCTCGTTCTTCTCCCGTGGTGCCACGAGGTGATCGAGGCTCCCAACTTTTTGAAGCCCCCACCGGGCGATGGAAAGTCCCAGGGCCGAGCCGAGCAGGCCGATGAAAGTCCTGAGCCCCCACCGGGCGATGGAAAGTGCTGCGGCCGAGTCACGCAGGGCGATGAAGGGCCTGCGGGCGGGTCGATCGTACCTCGCGCTTCGGGGCGGTCGAAGCTGCTACGGCTGGAGCTCCCGAAAGCCGGTCGCCAGCCAGGGACCTGCGAACTCCCGATGTTGCGAGCTAACACGCTCTCTGGCTGTCTTTCCCGCTGGCTATCAATCTACATAACTTGATATCCAGCTATTTGGCTGTCATGCTAACTAGTAAAGCAGCTTTCCGCCTATTTAGGGATCCAGCAACCTATCAATTTGACTATCCATCCAGCTGTGCAGCTGTATAGTTAACAGGCTAAATAGCTATCTCTCTAACTAGCTAGCATGCTATCTATCTCTCTATCGAGCTAGCCACCTAGCTATGCACACTTCTAACTATTTACCTAGGTAGCTATCTTACTATCTAGCGAGCTATATATTTAGATATCTCCCCAGTTATCTACCCCGTTGGCTAGGAATCCAACTATCCAGCTATTCAGCTATATAGCTCGCAGTCTAGCTAGCTATCCAGTGATCTAATTACGGAGCTATCTATCCACTTGTCTCTGTGAGAATCAATCTATCTATTTATTTCTTAATCTGGCCATCTAGCGATTTACATATCTCCTATTGCTATCCAACTATCTAGCTATTTAGCCATGTAGTTATCTATCTAGCCAGCTGCATAGCTATCTATCTATCTAACTATGTAGCCAGCTGGCCAACAATCCTTCTAGCCATCTACTCATCAAGCCATCTCGTTATCTGACTACCCACCCATCTGGCGTTATTCAGCTCGCCATCTACCCAACCAGCCAGCTTCCCAGCTGGTCAATTAGTCAAGTAGCCAACTAGCCTTTCATCCGTCTAGCCAGATAGCCATTTAGGCATCTAGTCATCCAGTCATTTAGATATATAGCCATTATGAGTGATCTATCTGGCAATTAATTTGCTAGGTAGCTATCTACAAAGCTAAGTATAGCTAGATCTCCATCTGTGGGCCTCGCGAGAGAGGGAGCGCACCGCATAGAGAGCTGCCTATGTCTCTAGCTAGACAATAGACAATAGGTGCAGGAGGAGGCCAGGAGGAGGCCAATCGGCCCTTCGAGCCAGCACCGCCATTCAATGTGATCATGGCTGATCATTCTCAATCAGTACCCCGTTCCTGCCTTCTCCCCATACCCCCTGACTCCGCTATCCTTAAGAGCTATATCTAGCTCTCTCTTGAATGCATTCAGAGAATTGGCCTCCACTGCCTTCTGAGGCAGAGAAATCACAGATTCACAACTCTCTGACTGAAATTATTTTTCCTCATCTCAGTTCTAAATGGCCTACCCCTTAATTAAACTGTGGCCCCTTGTTCTGGACTCCCCCAACATTGGGAACATGTTTCCTGCCTGTAACGTGTCCAACCCCTTAATAATCTTATACGTTTCGATAAGATCTCCTCTCATCCTTCTAAATTCCAGTGTATACAAGCCTAGTACTCCAGGTGCGGTCTCACTAGGGCCCTGTACAACTTCAGAAGGACCTCTTTGCTCCTATACTCAACTCCTCTTGTTATGAAGGCCAACAGTCCATTGGCTTTCTTCACTGGCTGCTGTACCTGCATGCTTCCTTTCAGTGACTGACGCACTAGGACACCCAGATCTCGTTGTACGTCCCCTGTTCCTAACTTGACACCATTCAGATAATACTCTGCCTTCCTGTTCTTACCACCAAAGTGGATAACCTCACACTTATCCACATTAAACTGAATCTTCCATGCATCCGCCCACTCACACAACCTGTCCAAGTCACGCTGCAACCCCATAGCATCTTCCTCACAGTTCAACCTACCACCCAGCTTTGTATCATCTGCAAATTTGCTAATGGTACTTTTAATTTCTTCATCCATGTCATTGATGTATATTGTAATTAGCTGCGGTCCCAGCACCGAGCCTTGCAGTACCCCATTAGTCACTGCCTGCCATTCTGAAAGGGACCCATTTATCCCCACTCTTTGCTTTCTGTCTGTAAACAAATTTTCTATCCATGTCAGTACCCTATTTCCAATACCATGTGCTCTAATTTTGCCCAATAATCTCCTATGTGGAACCTTGTCAAAAGCTTTCTGGAAGTCAAGGTACACCACATCCACCGGCTCTCCCCTGTCAATTTTCCTAGTTACATCCTCAAAGAATTGCAGAAGATTAGTCAAGCATGATTTCCCCTTCGTAAATCCATGCTGACTCGGAACAATCCTGTTACTGCCATCCAAATGCTCCGCAATTTCGTCTTTTATAATTGACTCCAGCATCTTCCCCACCACTGATGTCAGACTAACTGGTCTACAATTTCCCGTTTTCTCTCTGCCTCCTTTCTTAAAAAGCGGGACAACATTAGCTACCCTCCAATCCACAGGAACTGATCCTGAATCTATAGAACATTGGAAAATGATCACCAATGCGTCCACAATTTCTAGCGCCACCTCCTTAAGTACTCTGGGATGCAGACCATCAGGCCCTGGGGATTTATCAGCCTTCACTCCAATCAGTCTACCCAACACCATTTCCTGCCTAATGTGGATTTCCTTCAGTTCCTCCGTCACCCTAGGATCTCTGGCCACTAGAACATTTGGGAGATTGTGTGTATCTTCCTTAGTGAAGACAGATCCAAAGTACCGGTTCAACTCGTCTGCCATTTCCTTGTTTCCCATAATAAATTCCCCAGCTTCTGTCTTCAAGGGACCCACATTTGCCTTGACTATTGTTTTCCTCTTCACATACCTAAAAAAACTTTTACTATCCTCCTTTATATCATTGGCTAGTTTACCCTCGTACCTCATCTTTTCTCCCCGTATTGCCTTCTTAGTCGTCTTCTGTTGCTTTTTAAAAGGGTCCCAATCCTCTGGCTTCCCACGCTTCTTTACTTTGTTGTATTTCTGCTCTTTTATTTTTAAGCTGTCCTTGACTTCCCTTGTCAGCCACGGGTGTCTCTTACTCCCCTTGGAATCTTTCCTCCTCTTTGGGATAAATTGATCCTGCAACTTCTGCATTATTGTTTCCAATAGTGGAAACATCCTTTCTACATCCACTCTGTCCAAGCCTTAAACTATTCCGGATGTTTCAATGAGGTCCCCCCGCATTCATCTTATCTCCAGCAAGTACAGGCCCAGTGCTGACAAATGCTCATCATAGGTTAACCTACTCATTCCTATGATCATTCTCGTAAACCTACTCTGGACCCTGTTTAGACCCAGCACATCCTTGCTTATATATGGGGCCCATAATTGCTCGCAATAATCCAAATGCTGTCTTACCAGCGCCTTATAGAGCCTCAAAATTGCATCATTGCTTCTGTATACTGTACAAACATTCTTGAACTAAATGCTGGCATCGAATTTGTTTTCTTTGCTACTGAATCGATTTGCAGATTAACTTTTTGGGAATATTGCACCAGCACGCCCAAATCCCTTTGCACCTCCGATTTCTGGATACTCTCCCCATTTGGAAAATAGTCTACGTCTTAATTCCTACCACCAAACTGCACGATTGCACATTGTGCTACACTATATTCCATCTGCCACTTCTCTGCCCACTCTCCCAACCTGTCCAAGTCCTTCTCCCAAGTCCTTGCTTTCTCTACACTACCTGCCTTTCCACTTGTTTTCGTCTCATCCGCAAACATGAACACAAAGCCTTCAATCCCCTCGTCAAAATCATGAATATACAAGGCGAAGAGTTGCGGCCCCAGCACCGACCCCTGCGGAAC
Organism: Rhinoraja longicauda; assembly: GCF_053455715.1. Lineage (NCBI taxonomy): Eukaryota > Metazoa > Chordata > Chondrichthyes > Rajiformes > Arhynchobatidae > Rhinoraja > Rhinoraja longicauda. Next base: position 695,874 of record NW_027601271.1, on the reverse strand, counting down.
TCCGCTAGTCGCTGGAAGCCAAATAGAAATAAAAACACTTTTATTGCCAATCTTTCTCACGACACAAGACCCCCTCACTGCACACAGCTCCACTCCCCCCCCCCCACTCCACCATCTCTCTCCATCCCACTCCTCTCTCTCTCTCCCCTCTGCTTCCTCCCTCTCATCCTCCAGATCTTCCGCTTCCCACTGCTCCCCTTCTCTCCCCACACTCCGGGTCTCTCTCGCCCCCCTCTCACTCCACCAAACCTCTCTACCCACTCCTCGTCTCTATCCCCACAATACCTCCCCCCCTACTCCCACGGCCCCTCTCTCCCTCTCCTCCAACCATCCGTCTCCCCACACCTCCCCACCCCATTTCTCCCCCTCCTGCTCTCCCCACGTCGCTCAATATTTGCCCGCTTCTTCTCTCCCCGTCACATTGCTCCCTCCCCTCCACCTCTCCCCTTCACTCCGCTCACTCTCCCCACAATCCTCCTCCTTTCCACTCCTCCCCTTTCACCCCCCTTTCACCTCCCTTTCCGTCCACAATACTCCCCTCTTTCTCCCCACACTCCTCGCTCTCTCTCTCTCTCTCTCTCTGGATAAGCAGTGACATTATCAGTGTGGTCAGTGATGGGTCTGGATAAGGAGTGACATGATCACATTAAATCTGACCCCGATGTTTTACATTTGATACGATGTAAAATAAAGAATCCTTTCTTTTTTTCTCTTCAGTTTTTATTGATTTTTCACAGAGATATATACAAAACACTACAACACCATCGAAATAAATAAAATAAAATAAGAAAAACATCAGAAATAAATAAATAAACTAAATAGATAAATAAATAAACACGTTTGAATACGACAGTGTGGTACACTTACCAAATAAAATATAAAATTAACAATGATTGGTTATCTGGAGATATTTCAATATTCGCACAAACATACCATCTCGTTCTATATAACACAATCTTCCAATATCTAGCTTTGCATTTATCTAGTTCGTGTCATGGCTCAAATAAACGATCCATTTTTCCCACATCTCAAAGAATCCCTTCTTTTTAATTCAAATGTTCGACTCTAAAGGGTTAACGCAGGTTCAATATCCATAACTAATCTAAACTTTAATGAGCACTAATTCCATCTTGCTGCTCTATCCGCGCTGGTAAACACGGCAGCTTAAGATACGTTAACTTGTTATTTTCTTCTTAATTAACACAGGTTAGAAATGCGAATTAACTCTCTCCGGCATACACTTGAAAGAATAACACATAATGCTGAAAATTAAAATGCAGCTTCAGATATGAGAAAGGGGGAGTTGGTTAAATGTGCTGTGTACTTCGCCCAGTGGGGAATATTAGTTCCAGCCGGTGAACACTATCTGTGGCTCTGTTCAATCTGCAGTTCATTTTGTGGTGAACCACTTCAGACCAGCTGACAGGTTGATGTGAATTCAAACCCACAGACCAGACAGTAAGGTCGGTCTGAGAGTAAGTGACCAACTCATCCGTCTGGGCAGTCCACACAGCGGCACATAGAAAGCTGCCACACACACAGACTTCATTTATGTGCTTATTTATCAAGTCATATTTATGTCACATTTATCAAGAGCATATCTTCCATCATGCAGTGCAAACCTGCCACTCGTAGAAACTGAAATAAACACTTCAATGATCAGGGACTGTTATTAAAAATCACCAATGTATGTGACAGGCAATTATAATGTTTTCTGCTTAATCTGCATCTTTGAGAAGAGTGGACATCTATCGATGTTTAATTTCCTTGATTTCAAGGTTAGAGTTCAGTGGTAATAAAATATCCAAGGGCCATTTAAAAGCAGTTTGTCTGTTAGTGCTGTACCTGGCGCAAATTTTGAGACAAAGGTTGCCATGTTTCATGGGGAGGGATGGTGCATTTTAGTTCATCTGAACTATTCCCATTTCCCGGCATATGGATCATCTCCCTCTAAACCATTCCCCTCATGTACCTGTCCAAATGTCTTTGTGTTCCCATTATGACGTTACCTATGACACTGTCCACCTCTATGAGGTCACTGCACTGCCTGCTGCGCTCAATGGAATAAAGTCCTGGCGAGCCCAACATTTCCCTGTAACTCCGACCCTTGTTTTCTGGCAACGTGTTGGAAAATATTTTCTTCACTCTTTGCAAATATGTGGCACATTTCCTAAACATGGTGACGTAAGATTATACACGTTACTCCAAGTGCGTCCTCACCAACGTCTTGTCTATCTGAACATAACTTTCTAACTTTTACATTTTATTCACTGGCTGATGAAGACAGTGCGCCAAAAAAACCTTCTCCACCACCCTATCCCCCTGTTACGTCCCTTTTCTTACAACAATGTACTTTTATTCTGAGATCCCTCTGCTCTCCAACACTACCCAGCTAACTACCATTCACGGTGAAGATCATGCCCTGGCTTGTCTTCCCTAATTTAAAATCTCACACATCTGCAAGAAACACTATTTGAAATTTCTCAGGCGACTTTCCAATTTGAAAAAGTTCCTACTTAATCCTTGCCAACCATTTTCAATGCCTGTGATACCGCCTACTTTAGTGTCAACTGCAAACTTTTACATTAGTCCGTTACATTCTCAGGGAACTCATTGACACAGATGACAAACAACAATGAGCGCAGCACCAATCCCTGAGACAGACCACCACTCCTTGACCAATGAACAATAGACAATAGACAATAGGTGCAGGAGTAGGCCATTCAGCCCTTCGAGCCAGCACCGCCATTCAATGCGATCATGGCTGATCACTCTCAATCAGTACCCCGTTCCTGCCTTCTCCCCATACCCCCTCACTCCGCTATCCTTAAGAGCTCTCTCCAGCTCTCGCTTGAAAGCATCCAACGAACTGGCCTCCACTGCCTTCTGAGGCAGAGAATTCCACACTTTCACCACCCTCTGACTGAAAAAGTTCTTCCTCATCTCCGTTCTAAATGGCCTACCCCTTATTCTTAAACTGTGGCCCCTTGTTCTGGACTCCCCCAACATTGGGAACATGTTATCTGCCTCTAATGTGTCCAATCCCCTAATTATCTTATATGTTTCAATAAGATCCCCCCTCATCCTTCTAAATTCCAGTGTATACAAGCCCAATCGCTCCAGCCTTTCAACATACGACAGTCCCGCCATTCCAGGAACTAACCTAGTGAACCTACGCTGCACGCCCTCCATAGCAAGAATATCCTTCCTCAAATTTGGAGACCAAAACTGCACACAGTACTCCAGGCGCGGTCTCACCAGGGCCCGGTACAACTGTAGAAGGACCTCTTTGCTCCTATACTCAACTCCTCTTGTTACGAAGGTCAACATTCCATTGGCTTTCTTCACTGCCTGCTGTACCTGCATGCTTCCTTTCATTGACTGATGCACTAGGACACCCAGATCTCGTTGAACTCCCCCTCCTCCTAACTTGACACCATTCAGATAATAATCTGCCTTTCTATTCTTACTTCCAAAGTGAATAACCTCACACTTATCTACATTAAACTGCATCTGCCATGTATCCGCCCACTCACACAACCTGTCCAAGTCACCCTGCAGCCTTATTGCATCTTCCTCACAATTCACACTACCCCCCAACTTAGTATCATCTGCAAATTTGCTAATGGTACTTTTAATCCCTTCGTCTAAGTCATTAATGTATATCGTAAATAGCTGGGGTCCCAGCACCGAACCTTGCGGTACCCCACTGGTCACTGCCTGCCATTCCGAAAGGGACCCATTTATCCCCACTCTTTGCTTTCTGTCTGTCAACCAATTTTCTATCCATGTCAGTACCCTACCCCCAATACCATGTGCCCTAATTTTGCCCACTAATCTCCTATGTGGGACCTTGTCGAAGGCTTTCTGAAAGTCTAGGTACACCACATCCACTGACTCTCCCTTGTCAATTTTCCTAGTTACATCCTCAAAAAATTCCAGTAGATTTGTCAAGCATGATTTCCCCTTCGTAAATCCATGCTGACTCGGAATGATCCCGTTACTGCTATCCAAATGCTCAGCAATTCCGTCTTTTATAATTGACTCCAGCATCTTCCCCACCACTGATGTCAGACTAACTGGTCTATAATTACCCGTTTTCTCTCTCCCTCCTTTCTTAAAAAGTGGGATAACATTTGCTATCCTCCAATCCACAGGAACTGATCCTGAATCTATAGAACATTGAAAAATGATCTCCAATGCTTCCACTATTTCTAGAGCCACCTCCTTAAGTACTCTGGGATGCAGACCATCAGGCCCTGGGGATTTATCAGCCTTCAGTCCCATCAGTCTACCCAAAACCATTTCCTGCCTAATGTGGATTTCCTTCAGTTCCTCCATCACCCTAGGTTCTCCGGCCCCTAGAACATTTGGGAGATTGTGTGTATCTTCCTCAGTGAAGACAGATCCAAAGTAACGGTTTAACTCGTCTGCCATTTCTTTGTTCCCCATAATAAATTCCCCTGCTTCTGTCTTCAAGGGACCCACATTTGCCTTGACTATTTTTTTCCTCTTCACGTACCTAAAAAAACTTTTGCTTTCCTCCTTTATATTATTGGCTAGTTTACCCTCGTACCTCATCTTTTCTCCCCGTATTGCCTTTTTAGTTAACTTTTGTTGCTCTTTAAAAGAGTCCCAATCCTCTGTCTTCCCATTCTTCTTTGCTATGTTATACTTCCTCTCCTTAATTTTTATGCTGTCCCTGACTTCCCTTGTCAGTCACAGGTGTCTCTTACTCCCCTTAGAGTCTTTCCACCTCTTTGGAATAAATTGATCCTGCAACCTCTGCATTATTCCCGGGAATACCTGCCATTGCTGTTCTACCGTCTTCCCTGCTAGGGCCTCCTTCCAGTCAATTTTGGCCAGCTCCTGCCTCATGCCCCTGTAATCCCCTTTGCTATACTGTAATACCGACACTTCCGATTTTCCCTTCTGCCTTTCCATTTGCAGAGTAAAACTTATCATGTTGTGATCACTGCCTCCTAATGGCTCTTTTACCTCTAGTCCCCTTATCAGATCAGGATCATTACACAACACTAAATCCAGAATTGCCTTCTCCCTGGTAGGCTCCAGTACAAGCTGTTCTAAGAATCCATCTCGAAGGCACTCTACAAACTCTCTTTCCTGGGGTCCATTTCCAATCTGATTTTCCCAGTCTACCTGCATGTTGAAATCTCCCATAACCACCGTAGCATTACATTTTTGACACGCCAATTTTATCTCCTGATTCAACTTGCACCCTATGTCGAGGCTACTGTTTGGGGGCCTATAGATAACTCCCATTAGGGTCTTTTTACCCTTATAATTTCTCATTTCTATCCATACTGATTCAACATCTCCTGTACGTGGATGGGACGGGTTGTGAGGGATTATGGGGCAAACGCGGGCAGGTGGCACTGGGATAGAAGGGGCAAGTTGCATTGGAGTGGGCTAGTTGGGCCGGATATTTCCGTGCTGCATGACTCCATGACGCTGTGACTTTTAAATGTAATTTAAAAGGTTTAGATTCAAACGATAGAGAAGTATTAGAAAGGGAGATTACGACAAAGGATATTGAGGAGTCTATTGGTTCTTTAAAAAATGGTAAAGCAGTAGGACCAGATGGTTTAGGCTCCGAATTTTATTAAAAAATTTATGATTTGCTTAGCCCACGTTTACATAGACTGTATGA